>NC_061112.1:9111137-9357286 GCF_002878395.1 Capsicum annuum | reverse complement strand
TGTATAGAAAGTCTATTACTTGGTTCCTATTGATGTATCATTATTCCAACGGTACTATATTTGCATGAACACTAATGTAATAATCTCAAAAGCTTTTGAACTAAGTTATTGGAAAGATCTCTTATGTGTGTTACTTGATATACGTGTGGGTGGTAGCTCAGGGGCTTAAGCCTAGCATGGGCCGATCCTGATATTTGATATGATTACAGTTGATATGTACTGGGGGCAGCCTAATGGTCACAGTACGGTACAGTATTGATTATTGTTAGGTGGTTGGAGGTTCGGGAGGAGGAGGTAATGGCGAATGATAATTGTAAAGAAGGAAATGAACGAATATATACCGTTCCACAAATGTGTTTGAGTTCAAGAACCCAATTCAGATTAATGATAAGATAATGTACATGATCCTAAAAGTGTTTATGAAGTGTGGTTCACTTCTATTATGATTTATTCACTTGCATCTGATTTTCTTGATCCCCCATACCACATATGATTATTTACAGCTTTACATACTCAGTACATATTTCGTACTGACGTCCCTCACGGGGGACCTGCATTTCATGCTGCAGGCACAGGTGCTTCAGCTTATTCACAGCATAGATAGGAGCTAGATCATACAGCTATTATTGGTGAGCTCCAGTTTGCTTCGGAGCTTTTCGAGTCGGTCCCTTATGTTTTGTTATTGTACAGGAGTCATGTGTGGGCGGGGGTTTGTCCCGACCCTAGTTATGTCATTTATATCCTAGAGGCTTTGTAGACATAAGTCATGGAAGTTTATATAGTGATGTTATATTTGTATATGTGGTGGCCCTGACGGCCAAGTATTATATATATATATATATATATATTTGTGCGTGTTATGCTGATACAGGTAATTAGACCCTTCTATATGTAACAAAGTGTTGTCCAAATTTTTGGTGACATGTAAGTGAAAGTACAGGTATTTGAATGGGTTCTCCCGGGCCTTCTCGGCTTCGGGTGCAAGTCCGGCCCGATGGGATTTTGGGGCATGACATTTATGCTCTTAATAATACTAATTTTTCCACTCTGACTATTATTACTTTACAAAGCAACGACACTTGGTTGTGGCATGGAAAGCTTGGGCATGCCAGCATGCATGCCATTGAGATACTCTTTAGACTTGATCTGGTGAAAGGTCTGCCAAAGCTAAAGTTTGAAAAGGATCACACCTATGATGCTTGTCAACTTACTAAAAAGACTCAAAAATAATTTTAAGTCAAAGATGTTGTCACTACCACCAAACCTCTTCAAACAATCCACATGGATTTGTTTGGTCTTATCATGACTGCAAGTATTGATGGAAAAAGATATATATATTTGTTATTGTTGACAATTATTCTTGTTTTACTTGGGTGATATTTCTTGCTCAAAAGCATGAAACATTCACTAATTTTGAGATCTTTTATAGAAGAGTACAAAGAGAAGTAGGTCATTTTATCACCTATGTTCATAGTAATCACGGAGGAGAATTTGATAAAAAGCTTGCGAGGAATACTGTGCTCAAAATGGCTACTCTCAAAACATTTCATCTCCTCGATCTCCACAATAAATGATGTGGTGGAACAAAATAACTGATCTTTTCAAGAAACCGCAAGAACTATGCTTTTAGAACATTACTTACTAGATAATTTTGGGTAGAGGCAGTAAGCACATCATATAACATTCTCAATAGATGTCACATCAGATTAATTCTAAAGAAAACTCCTTATGTGCTGTAGAGAGAGAAAAAGCCTAACATTAGTTACTTTTGTTCCTTTGAATAAAAATGCTTCATCCACAATAACAGTAAGAATAAAATAGGGAAGATTGACTCACAAAGTGACAAAGGTTATTTCTTAGCTACTCTGCCACCAGTTATGCTTATAGAGCCTATAATAAATTAATTTTTTGTGTTGAAGAATCTATGTATATTGTATTTGATGAAACTAATAACTATCCTAGGAGTTTGAGTTTTGATGAAGAATCGATAAATAATTTACAACCAGGAGCCAAAGCAGACATATCTTCCAGACCATCATCCAATGAGTCAACTATAGTCCATTATGAGTTAGCTCCATTGATAGAACAACAAAAACTAGTATTCCAAGAGAATGGAGGTGTATGTATTAGATTTCATCAAAAGGACTGAAGAACATATATGTCTTGCCTCCATCTCTGAGGATCCCTAAATTTGGCATAAAAAACATGGTCATGCAAGTACGAGGCATATTGAAAAATTAAGCAAGCATGAACTTGTGAGTAGACTTCCTTGATTTCAAAAAACTCACATTTGTGATGCCTTTTGATGGGCCATTTTTTTAGGGCACTTTCGATGCTTAAAACTAGAAAATATGTAAGTACTTAGGTATATTTATTAGATATGACTTTGTTTCTATGTTTTTTGTGTAGGAAAATAGGGTTTTGGAGCTTAAGTGAAGAAAAAGAGTTAAAGTGTACACAAGGCACTACTTACAAGACTAGCTACAGGCTGTAAGTACTACCTACAATCACCATAAGTAGCCTCATAAGTATAAGAGGAAATAATCCTGAAGTTTAAAAAGTTGAAGTTTGGTTCTGACAGCGACGAAGGGCCATTTATGGGCTGTAAATGCCCTTTATAGCCACGTAAGTATCAGAAGCTGAAGGTGCAAAGAAGCTGAAGTCTGATGAATTATCTGATACCCACAGTGAGTTCACTTATGGGTTGTAAGTGCCACTTACACACCATAAATTCCTTCATAAGTATCTCTCCTACAACATGAAGAATTTTTTTTAACCCACTGAAGGGCCCATAATTACCAATTACGACATATAAGTGGGTCCATAAGTGGCCACCAACCTAGTTTTCCTTGTTTGATTAGGATTTTTAGGGTTCTAATGTTAACTATAAATATCCTTTCTATGTTTTTGTATTATTTTTATAAACTTATTACATTAACAAACATATATTGATTTTAAGATTCAACTTTTGATCTTGGAATCCTTTGTTCTTGATTATTTGGTTAATTATTAATTTGAAACTTTGCATTTTTTTCTTAAATTATTGTGAGATTCATATTATGATTTCTTTTATGAATTTCATGAATATTTTTTCAAATAGGAGAGGTTAAACCATCTAAAAGGGTTATGGAAACTCTTGCTAAATAACAAAGTAGGAGAAGTATGAGGTCTTTCTCAATTAGTGTTGATGCATGTATTATGATCTTCTTTGATATGTATACCTTCTTAACTACTGCAGAAGTTAAGAACTTGCCTGTATTTGAGATCATCTTCACAAGAAAGGTTGAGTTTAGAAAAAGAAGATTATGATAGTAATTCAAGGATACAAGCCTTATCTACTCAACTTGACACCCAAAAAGGTATATACTTAAATAGGGATCAAGGACAAGGATTATTAAGGAAATACTCTGAGACTCAAAAAGTGAAGAGTGATATTTAGCAAAGGCGTTAACGATATGGTTGGTGTACATAGCTTGTCATATTTTGCATGTAGAGAATTAAGATAGTCATTTTGATCATGATAAGTCTATGGAGTTAGGAATCTAGGGGGAACACCGTCCTAGTATTCATCTTAGATTGATTTAAACTAAAGCGATCAAGACTTGTTGCAACTTTACAATTTTCATAGCAAAATTGCCCATTTACTTTATTGCATTTTTCCATCTACTTCAACAGAATTGTGAGAGATACTCAACTTATAACATATGGGTTTAACTCCAACCTGTGTAGGGTTACTATATTTGACATTAACCATATTATATTTCTTGGAGGTGTAGTCTTGGGTGACATAAAATTTTTGGTGTCGTTGCCAAGGAGTACAACTGTGGATTGATTAGTTAAAGTTGTTGATCCTGTTGGGTTTTAATTTTTGGTTCTTATTTAAGTGTAACCTATGAATTCCCAGCACTATAATTTAAGGAAATCCCTTGATCCCACTTGATCGAGAGCTCAAAAGACCCCTATGATAGAATTGTAGGATATCAAAACATAGTCAAAAAGCTCATCATGAGGGGCTTCAAGATGATCCATATTACTTGCCCCCAACTCCGTATGGTGTTTAGGAGAGTTATAAAAACTATTGCACATTTTCTAGTAGAAGCAAATGAGAGAAGGGATAATGAGGCTACCTTTTATACAACTCAAGAGTAGAGACAGAGACCAATAGTAGATCATCGAGCAAAACTTAGCATAGGTAGAAGAGATAGAGCTCAAGTTATCCCAATTTATCAGTACTTAGTTGTATATGATAATTAAGAGGATGACTTATGGTATACTAATCCAATAGAGAGATGAGATATCATTCTTCCTGAATTACCCAGGAGGTAAAGTTCAATATTACTAGAGCTATGATCCAACTGCCAAATATTAAGAGTGTGTTTGTGGGTTTTCCTAATGATGACCCAAACATGCACATCATGAATTTTGTTAGGATCTACACTTCTTATAATATACCTGGTGTGAGTCAAGAAGCTTTGAGGCTCAGGTTATTCCTACTCTATAAATGGTGAAGACATTGTGGTTAGGGACACTACCTTGTTGGTCTATTACTAATTGGAATGAGTTGTATAAACCATCTTTGACCGATTCTTCCCTCTTGCCAGAATGCTGCAATTAAAGGATGAGATCTATAATTTCAAGCAATTGCATTCTAAACCACTGAATGAGGCATGGTTTAGGTTTAAGTAAAAGTTGATGATGGTGCCTAATCACAAATTTCTAAGAGAAATTTGCTCAAAATTTTCTATTGAGCCATGAATGTCAGTGCCAAAGACATTGTAGATTCTATTATGAGTAGAGCTTTCATGAGCTTGATTTCCAGGTAGTATTGGAAATCTTAGATCGGATCTCTCTTACCAACTGAGGGTATCGTACTTGGGAGGTAGAAACAGGAATTGGTACTTATGATATTGGGATTTCCAGTTAATAGAGAATCATAAATAATACTATATATTAAGAAGTTGCACAGCTGAGGACAGAGATTGGGTTAATAACTAAGAAATTTGTATCTATGAATTCCAAAAGGATGAATGTTATGGGTGGACAAAGTAAAGATACTAGGGCAGATGATTCTAATGTGGATGAAGAGGCAAAGTATCTAGATAGAGAGTTGGCAGGTTTTTGAGCCTTGGGCCAAGCATCTAGTCAAGACACTTAGAACTTGAGGAAAGGGAATCCAGGTCAGAACTATTACAGGGACCAGTATAGGGATCAGAGCAGAGAGAGAAAAAGAAAGATGGTGACTAGAGATGAAAAATAATTATGAGGAGAAGGGTGGTGCATATGTTCCACCAAGGAATCAAGATTCTAATTCAAGAATGGAGGCTTTTCTTACTATTCTAGTTAAGGGTTCAGAGAATTAGGAGAGTTGCTTTAAGGAAATTAAGGTAGATATTTCAAGTTTGAGCTAGAAAGTGGAATCACATGCTACTGTGATCAAGCAACTTGAGCAACAGTTTTTGTCAGATACCAGCAACCTTGAATCAATATCAAATGGGTACTCTTTTAAGTAATACTGGGTAGAATCTGAAGAATAACAATCACTATTTGGCCATCACCACTCGGAGTGGTAAGGCTACCATCAAAACCCCTATGCCTATAGTTGATAAGGTTTGGGATGATGTTGCTGGTATTAATGATCCACATAAAAGGCACCTGAAAGTTTGTGACTAGTAGTGAGTTATCACAAAAATAAATGGGCGCTGACAAAAGAGTTGAGGAAGATAAAGAAAAGGGAAAGAAAGTCGAGCCTTTAGTGAAGACTATTCTATGACCTCTCCATGTTTCCTAACAGATTAAAGAAGAATAATTAGTAAGCGAAGTATCAGAAGTTAATGTCGATGTTGAAGAAACTGTTTGTTAATATTCGTCTTATGGAAGCATTGGAGAAAATGCATGGCTATGCGAAGTTCATGAAGGATTTGGTTACTAATAAGTGGAAGGTGACTTTTGAGATCGCTTATGCAATTATAGTGCTATTGCTTCTTGATCTTTTGTAGAGAAGAAATAGGACCTCAGATCCTTTACTATTCTATGTACTATTAGGTCCTTCAACTTCCCTCGTGCTTTATGTGATTTAGGAGCTGGTATAATTGCAATGTTGTTTGTAGTGTATAAGCAGTTAGTGTTGGGGGAATTCAAACTGACATCTATAAGGTTATTGATGGCCGATTGCACTATGAAGAAATCTGTTGGTATATTATGTGATGTGTTGATGAAGGTGGCATCCTTTATATTTCCCGCTAATTTTGTGATCCTTGGTTGTGAGGGGGATTTTGAAGTCCCTATTAGCTTAGAAAAACCCTTCCTAGCTACGGGCAGGGAATTAGTTTACATGGAGATAGGGGTGATGGCATTTAAACTCAATGACAAATAGGTGCCTTTTAATATGTGTCAGTCGATGTGAAAGCCAAAGGATATATGGATAGTGTTTGTGATAGACTCTATTGCTGATGATGCATTGACTATCCCTATTGAGGAAAGACATGAGGTTTAGGCATTAGCGATGGTTATTATGAACTTTGACAATGATGGTATTAATGAATATTATGATATAGAGAGCGCATTGTATGGTAGATGTTCTTATTGTTATGCTCTAAAGAAGTTAGATCTTTACTTGAAGAATGGAGTTACTTTACCAGCTCGACCATCTATTGAGGAGCCACCGATCTTAGAATTAAAAGCCCTCTTGTCTCACAAGTGCTATGCATTTTTGAGGGATAACAATGCCTTGTTGGTCATTATTGTTGCTAATTTATTGGACTCATAGGTTGAGGTATTGATTTTAGTCTTATAGAGATTTAAGAGGGTTATTGGATAGACTATTACAGATATTATAGGGATTCCACCTGAGATTTGTATTTATAAAATTTAGCTTGAATAGAATTATGTTCCCAACATTGAGCACTAATGTCGTTTGAACCCACGTGTGTAAGAGGTGATGAATAAAGATATTATAAAGTGGTTAGATATGAGCGTGGTTTACCCATTATGGACAATAAGTGGGTCAGCCTTGTTCAATGCGCACCTAAGAAGGGTGGTATCACTATGGTCCTAAATAAGAAGAATGAGTTTGTGCCCATTAAATCTGTTACTAGATGTAGAGTATGTATAGATTATAGAAAGTTGAACACTTGGACACAAAATGACCATTTTCCTATGTCGTTCATAGATCAGATGCTAGACAGACTTGTAGGTAGAGGTTGGTATTATTTTCTTGACAATTATTCAGGGTATAATCATATTTTTATAGTGCTCGAAGACCAAAAGGATACTATTTTTACTTGCCCATATGGTTCTTTCGCATTCAAGAGGATGTCATTCGAAATATGCAATGCTCCGCTACCTTTCAGCGCTGTATGATATCAATATTTTTTGATATGGTGCAGGACACCATAGAGGTCTTTATGGATGCTTTTTCGATTGTTGGGGACTCTTTTGAGGACATTCTGGCCTATTTAGACAATGTACTTCAGAGTTGTGAGGAGTGTAACATAGTTTTGAATTGGGAAAAGTGCCACTTTATTGTGAATGTATGGATTGTTCTCGGACACAAGATTTCAAAAAAGAGTATTGAGGCTGATAAGGTGTAGATAATGGTGATTGAAAATTACCTCTTCCAGTTTCAATCAAAGGTACTAAATGTTTCTTGAGTCTTGCTCGTTTTTATAAGAGATTTATCAAGGACTTCTCTAAAAATTTTAATCCATTGTCCAAGATTTTAGAGAAAGAGGTGAAGTTCGTGTTTTATGATGCATGTCTTAAGGAATTTTATATCCATAAGGATCGGTTGATATCGACTCCTATTATTGTGTACCTAATTGGTCCTTACCTTTTGAGGTGATGTGTGATACTAGTGGTGTGGCCTAGGGAGTTTTCATAGGACAATGATGTGAGAAGATCTTTCACCCTATTTACTATGCCAACAAAGCATTAAAACCTACAAAGAAAAATTACAAAGTCACTGAGCAGGAGTTACCTGTGGTGGTTTTTACTTTTGAGAAATTCTGGTCCTATTTGATTGGGACCAAAGTCATAGTTCACACTAATCATGTACCATTAAGGTATTTGGTGTTGAATAAGGACGAAAAGCCGAGGTTTATTCATTGGGTACTCTTGTTGCAGGTATTTGACTTTGAGGTGAAAGACCAAAAAGTCACTAAAAACTAGGTTGTAGATCCCTTGTCCCGCTTTTAGGAGGAGAATATTCTGAAATTAGGGAATGAGCTTGATATAGATGATAATTTTCCAGATGAGCAGGTCTTGGTAGAATCTCAAGACTTAATCCCCCTGTTTGTGGATTTTGACAACTTTTTTGAAAGTGATCTTGTCCTAAAAGATTTATCCTTTTTAGCAATGCAAATGGTTCATGCATGAATTAAAGAATTTTTTTTGGGATGAGCCTTGTCTTTTTTTAGATTTGTGAAGATAGAGTTATTCGGAGATGTATTCCTAAGGTAGAGATGATGATCATCCTTGAGATTTGTCATTCATCACCATTTGGGGGTCATCATGGTGGTTCCCACACTACCCATAAAATTCTACAATGTGGGTTCAATTGGCCGACTGTTTACAAGGATGCTCATGGTTTTACTTGAGCCTGTGATCAGTGTCAGCGGCAAGGTAATATTTTGCAGAAACATGAACTCCACATGACATATATCTTGGAGTTGGATTTGTTTGATGTATGGAGAATTGATTTCATAGGTCAATTTGAGTACTCTTATGGGATGAAGCATATTCTAGTGGAAGTTGACTACGTTTCAAAATGGGTGGAGGATATTGTGCTTCACAACTATGAGGGTAGAAATGTCACTACATTTTTGAAGAAGAACATTTTTTCTTGATTTGGCAGTCCGCATGCAATCATTAGTGATGGTGGGTCTCACTTCTGTAATCATATTTTTATAGCCCTACTAAAAAACTACGGTGTGACACAAAAGGTGGCAACACCTTACCATCCGCAAACAAGTAGGAAGGTTGAGGGCTCCAATCATGAGATCAAGTCCATATTGGTGAAGACTGTGATTGCTAACAAGATTGATTGGTCAAGGAAAATGCTCTTTGGGCCTACTAGACAACATTTAAGACCCCTATATGTGCCTCTCTATATCAATTTGTGTAGAGTAAGGTATGCCACTTGCCAGTCAAACCTGAGCACAAGGCACTATAGGGATTGAAAAAGCTAAATTTTGAGTGACGTGATGCAACTATTTTTTAGCTTGAGCAAGGTGAATGAGTTGGATGAATTTTAGCTTTAAGCTTATAAAATTTCAAATCTGTACAACAAAAATAAAGTTGTATCATGACAAGAAGATTGAGCAAAGGGTGTTTAAGCCAGTGATATAGTCTTGTTATATAATTCAAGACTTTGCTTATTTCCTGGTAATTTGAATTCTTGATGGTGTGGATTATTCACTATGGTTAGGGTGTTCCTTCTTGGTGCAACTGAGCTGAAAAGAGATAGTAAAGCCCCATTCAGGGTGAACAAACAATGTGTAAAGCACTATATAGGGAATATTGATGAAGTGAAAGTTTGTGTTGATGTAAGCCTTGGAAAGGTCTGAGTAGATAAGTTAACCTAGTTGTACCATGATGATAAATGAGGCGATTTATGGGAGGCAACCCATGGGCTTGTTGGTGAAGTCTGAATAACCAACATGTCCATGTCGTCCCATAATGTTAATCAAGTGCTGGGTGAGAGGCAACCCACTATTTTAGTGTTCACGTTGTTTTCATTTTTATAAGTGTGAAACATTATAAAATACCTAGAACATGTTAAAAAAATGTAAAATTCAAAAAATCCCAAGTAAGGGTACTTGTTGACCCACTTATGGGGGTCATAAATCCTACCTAAGCCAAGTAAGTGATGCAACAAATATCAGAGTGAAATTTGTCGGGATCCAGAGAGACCATGTCTTCATCCATAGGATCCCAAGTACCCGGATCGACCAAAAGTTCAATTCTATCCGAACTACTCATTTTCAAATGATATCCACATTGTTCACAAATATTCATTTTTGATTTAAAAAATTTCTATCACTTACGACGGACCACTTACAGGATATAAGTAGAACTTACGGGTCATAAGTGGCCAAAAATTTCTAGGGTCAAATTTTGAAATCTGGGTTGGATCCAAATGGATCCGACCCAATTCAACGTACCAATGTGTTTAAAACCCCACAATCCAACCCTTTTCCCTACTTTTCTTAAATTCTATCACTTCTCTCTTAATTTGAAACTCTTCACCTCTCCATTAACTACGTAAAAGTCAAGAATCTCTCATTATCCATCACTTACATGCATAAAAGATCACAAAGCTAAGGTTTTCATCAGGATACTCAACTTTCTACTTCCATGCTTGCAAGTAAGGTAAAAATTGTTGGCTCCTACCAGTATTAAATTGTGTTATTTGTAAGGAACTTGAGTTGGTACTTGAAAGAATCCTGATAATAGAATAAATCTCATGATTGATGTTAGTTAGGAGCTTGGATTGATTAACATGTGAGATTGTTGCATTGTTCTTGAATGGGAAATCTTTAATTATGCTCTATATGGAAGTAGAAGTTGAAAAAGTAGATGAAAATCAAAAACTCTTGTGTAATACCTTTGAACTTGAACTCGATAATTGTTTTTGTATGCAAAATTGGACTTAAAAATGCAAAATACACTATATGGGATGGAAATTTTGGGAAAAATTTGAACTACCCTCAAGAGGGTACCTACGAAGGTACTTACTATCCTCATAAGTAGCACTTATGAGCTGTAAGTAACCTCATAGGTGTTAGAACTGAAGACTTAAAGTTTTAGTTCTTTGTATGATACTTACGAGGGAACCTACAACACACATAAGTGGAACTTATGGACCGTAGGTGGGGTCTTAGTGCCCTACCTTGGGTGTTTTGATTTTTTTCAAACTCTATGTTGCCTTAATCTATTTAAAAAACTAACAAGTAATTTTTTCTAGGTAACATTGCATCTAAAGCATCCAAAATAAAGGTGTTCAGATAAGGCTCTAGGACGAGTCCCTTGAAAATATTTGCTTATGAGAGGAGTACCTGGTGAGCCCAGACATAACTTTGGCCCTACTATAGACAACGGGCCAATATCATAGAGAGGTGGAAGCTACAACAATCATAGCAGATACATTGGGTATTAAGGGTACTTAGCCTGACCCAGCATAGACCCAAGGCACTCAACCCATAACAACATAGGTTAGGGCCTAGACAGCCACACTTAGACCTATTCCTACGCCAAGGATGAAGAAGGTCCGGACCTCACCACCATACTCTCTCTAGTTTTAGGAGTGAGCGGGTGCTTTTAAGGATGGATTATAGGATGAGGTTGATTCATAATTAGTTTTTTGATAGTAGATTGAGTCTGGATCAGTATCAGGGTTAATAGAAGGGAGGACGCACACGATTCCAAGTCTGAGGGGTTAAAGGATGTGTTCGAGTTAGCTAGTGAGTCAACTTTAGCCTCGATTGCACCCTAGTTTACGTAGGGTGCAAACCAGGTCCCACTGGAGATATCTTAATCCTCAACACAGGATGTTCCACCAGTTGCACAGGATACCCAGTCCCTAGTACCATCCCCTATTGCCCTAGTTTCTGACTCTACATATGTCCCACTTGTTCCTATAGTTGAGATAAACTTAAGATTATGTATAGAGGGGATACGCCACATCTATAATAGGGACAACCATATAATGGAGATAGGTCATCTTAAGAGAAGTATTACAGTTGAGATGAGAATAGATTTGACAGGGCTAGTAGGGGCACAAAACCTGCGGGCCTCTTTTAAGAGATATCAGTTGGGATGGATGACTTGCCCCAAGGTTATTATAGCCCGACTCCAGTCCAAGAGTTTTATGTTTCTTACTTATCCACGCTCTACTTGGTTTCTCCATGAGAGGGTAGCGAAGTTAAGTAGCCATACTTAGAATATATTTTAGTGAGAGTTGTCAAAGTTAATATTCTTTGGCAGTCATCCCCCGAGTATTATTTGGGCTAGAGTATATGGCAGTAATATCTACAGTAGAGTTTGACTCTAGGATTTAGATTTTTGTAGGACAGACATGATATGAGAGATATAGATTTCAAATGATAGAGGCTGGATTTGGTGAGGTGGATAGCAACCCATGTTTATGACTTAGGCAATTATGCCCCCTAGATAGAGGGAAAGGGGAGATAAAGAAGACAATATTTTATTTTGAGGTAACATTTTGGTGGACCATAGTGAAATTCTGACTATGTCCAATATTTGTTGACAATACTCTTACATAGGAGAAGGCCGCATTGGTTGCCATCTTACTTGCTGGCTATGAGATAGATTTTGCTACATTAATTAGGAAAGAGATCTATGTTAGAGCATTTGATGAAAGTATTAATCTCACATTCCCTTTCCTTATCTAGTAGATATGTGATTTGGTCGAAGTGATATACATACCTAATGTTGATAGGACTATTGATATGATGAGCACACTAGATAATAGTTTCATCAAAGATCTGGCTTACTTGATCCTTGCATAGAGAGTTCAAATACCTCCTACAATGATTTCAATCAATTTTGAGAGGCCCTCAGTTTCGACTGAGGATATAAATAGGCCAGAAATTGGTGATGATTTTGAGATGGGCGAGTAGCAAGCTGAGCTTGAGGTGGCTACTAAGGGGAAGGGTGCCCTAACTATATTTGCTTCAACCTCAACTTCTACATCTAAGCCAACTGGGTCATTTACTATGCCCCATTTCCCTACTGATACTGGTATTATTGGGTTGCCACAAGATTTTTTATAGAGGTTGGCGGAGCGATAGGATAAGTTGATATACGCCTTACTAATACCGAGACTCAGCTTGCGACATTATATGCATAGATTTGGCCTTAGGTTCGGATGACTCTAGAGAATGTTGAGACTAGAATGAGGGATAAGATGAGGGTTAAGATACTGGCATTTACAAGTGAGTTGTATGCCTGGATTGATGCCTTTAAGGGTTGAGTGAGTGCACGATTTAGTAAGGTATAGGATTTGGATCAATCTGAGATTCAGGAGAAGATGGCCATATTATGTGTTGAGGTACACTCCTTTGTAGAGAGCCAAGTTTTGATCATTCCCTTGATCATCCCCTAATTCACATAGTTTTTTCCTCTATTTTGACCTATGTGGTTTGATTTATTTGCTGAGGAGGAGATGGTCCCAACTGTTGGGACCAATAAAAGTTGAGAAAGGGGGTTGCAGGACCCCACCATACTATTTGATTAGGCCTTGAAAAGGGACACCTATGAGTCTAGCGTGTCTAGGATAGTTGTGTAGCATAGAAAAGCTGAGATAGTAGCAAGCACATCTTCTAGTCATGCTCTCCCACCACCCTCTCTTGTTGAGATACCTCTTGTTGTTGTACCACCGAATGCTTCAGATGGAGGCGAGTCTGAGATGAATGCTTAGAGCATCCAAGGTCCGTTCTCTTCCCTTTGTTTACAATGCAGTTATATAGTGGGGATAGTGTATACTCTTTTTGTTAGAGGTGGGGGTGTACCACAATTGAGGGTTTTTCTTATTGTGCTGCTTTTCCCATCTGTTGCAGTATCTTAATAGGACTGACATATTTAGGTTATTTTGTGTCTTGTGTCATATATGTGTTATGTTTTTTTATGTTTAACTAGAAAAAAATAAGGAACCTAAGGGCGATTAATGTATTTTGATTGTGTTCAAATATTATTCGAAAAAAGATAGTCCTCTATAAGTTTGTTTTTGAAATATGTGATATGTTTATATGTATGATCACTATGAATATTGTTATGGCATTAGGACTTAGGGACAAATAATCACAACTAGCATTTTCATGAACTAGATAGGTAGTAGTTGGTAAAATAACCTTGTATCATGTGAGTGTAAGATTCTTACTTAGTTACCCTTGTGTATTTAATCCAGAACTTTCCCAATTAGTCTTGCCTAGGTTGTAGGTAGTTGGTTAGGAAAGGATATGCCGTTTTTTATTTAGTCCACCTTTGGCCTAAATGACCATCCAAGTGAGAAAAGGTATCCCTTGATCCTCATTTTGAGCCTGCATAGAACTATTTTCTTTATTTCACCTTTCACCTACCCAATTTAATTACAATGAACATGTTTTGGATCTGGTCCCTCCTTTCACATTGTGTACCTCAACTCAGGAAAATCACCTAAGTTGAGAATGACTATCATAGGGACCTGCAGTTGATATTTTAGTAAGAAGAAGGGTTTGAATAAGAGAAAAAAGTAGGGTTGGGTGTGATAAAAAGAAAAGAAAAAGATAAAAGAGAAAAAATAAAATGAAAGAAAAAGTAAAAATAAAATAAAAAGAAAGAACAAAAGAAATCACACCCAATCTGAATAAGCAATAAAAGAGAAAAAAGGAGAAATAAGGGAGAAACAAAAGAAAAGTTATGGTTGAGAAGTGGAACCAAACGTAATTATAGTGTCAAAAAGGATTATTAACTTATTCCCAAATGTACCATACCATCCCAAAGCCTATATTACAAGCCAAATAAAGTCTTATAGTGATCCTAGTCCGATTGTCCGAAAAATAAAGTAAGAAAAATAAGGGTAAGCCAATAGTATGCTATGCACATTGATTGGAAATTCTTGTATGTGTGTGAGTGTCTCGTTATCATCCCCGCATTTATATATTTAATTATAATACAGGTACAATACTTTTTTGTTGTGAGGACACATGGGTTGTGTTGTTTGCTGCTTATCTGTTTAAATAGTATTTGTTTATCTACTTGATTATTTGTTGCTAATATAATGCCATAGCTTGATTTTTTTGTGTTTCATTGTTGGGCCACATGTATCCACACAATTGGTTTTGAAAAATTAAAAATAGTTGGGGGTGATGTTTTGTCCTGAAATAGAATTGATTGTCATGGTACCTTAGTTTTCTCTTGGTTAGTCATCATTGTGTTATTTTTGTTATGTGTGTGTTTCCTGAGGACATTCAATCAATCTAAGTTAAGGGTGTTGATGTGCAATGGTTTCAAGGAACTTTTGATTCTTAACACTCAAAAATATACACGTACATCAGTACGTTTTGTTAATTATGATGTGTTTTTGTAACACTCCGTGAGTACACCCTGGATGCCACATGGTGCTTATAGTCCAAAGAGACCACAAACTAACCCATGAGCTGGTACTTGCTGTGAGCACTGAATAATATAGTGATAGAGAACATGTGCGAAAATAGCTAAATATGCTTTAAGGTAATATAATGATAGAGAACATGTGCGAAAATAACTAAATATGCCATAAGGTTTTATATACTGTGAACTTTACTGAATATTAAGTCTGAAAATAACTGTCTGAAAACTGATAATCTCACTAACTATCTAAAAGTGTCTAAAAAGCCTCTGGATGACTAACTGTGTAGCTGATGGGACAAACCCCCAACTAACTCCAACTAAATAAAACTACTGAACTACTAAGCTAAACTAAAATAAAGAATTCATTTCCTCAAATTATTAGGAATCACTACTACTTCTGCTGACAATCTGATCTGTCTAAGTGTGGTGAGGAAACTGAGCATCCGAACCTATAATATTAAACATCATAGCGCAAAAAATAAATATGCAATCAATACGTTGAATGTACTGGTATGCTAGATGAGGTTCGGCTGAATATATGGGCTAACTATGCATAAGAATAGTAATAATAGACATTCTTGGAAATACCAAAATTTGGCAACTAAATAACTGATAACTGTATGCTATGGTCAAGCAAAATTGAATTAAGTTCTGAAGTGAATTCTGAAACTGAAACTGTGGGAGCTATCATCTAGCCGTCATGCTCCAAAGCTGAGCTGATTGGGGTCCAACCTGTGATCCCTATTGGAAAGGTGCTAGTACCATGCCACAGGTACTAATAATGATTGTAAAGTCAATCCTAATCTAGCGGGTGACCCTTGAGATCATTCCTAAACTGGTGGGTGATCCCTGAGCATGTCAGTCCTAAATTGGCGGGTGAAATCTCATAGCCTACGCTAGCTACGTAGTTCTGAAACTTAGGGATTGCTTCTAAGGATCCAGTCCTAACTGATGGGTGAGCCCCATCCCTAGGTTCTCTCGATGCTGAATCATACTCCCAACTAAACTGACTCAGATTACTGATCTGATCTAAGTGTGACTGACATGATCACTGACTAAACTGATAATGCCCATACATATCTGAAACCATTCTGAAAATGCTGAGACTAAGTAAACAGCTAAATTTTGGGTATTCATAACCCCCAGGACTTGATGGCAATAACAATAGGGACATACTAAAGCTCAAAACCATAACAAGAAAACATTATTCAAAACTCATCAGTTAGGCATTTCTTCAAACACATAGGGATCAAGACTTTAACATGGGGATACTTTTAAACATGATGATATAGCACGATGACATGAAAAAATCATAAAATGTGGATTTATTCTAAATTCTCATAAACACGATATGAAAACCACAATATTTAAAGTACTATAATGCATTCCACTTGACACCAATTATGATCTTAATTTAAAATTTAAATGGCAATAAATTGATGGACTTAAGTATGGAAATAGTTAAATCATGTAATAACCACATAATTTTGATATTAAAAACATGGGTTAAGGATTTAGCATGTGAATATTACCATTCAAACATATCAAGGGCAATTTCATCCAAAATAATTTGTAAACATGATACATAATCAAAATTCATGAAATTTCATGGATGTAATTCATATTAACACGTAAAAATCATAACTTTGAACTTGAAAATGGGTTCTTGGACTCCATGGGTGAAAAGGACCCATGGATGAACATCTAACATACCTTAATTAAAGAATTTGTGAAAGTTCTTGGTGATGGCTTGAAGTTTGAGCTGGAATCTTGAAGAGGCTAGGGTTTGTTCTTGAGAGAGGGAGGTTTTCTTTTGAGAGATTTTGTGTAAAATATGACAAAATATGCTTTTAGGGGCTTCAATCCCGTGTTTTTACAGATTAGGGTGATGGAAAAAGACAAGACTACCCCTTTAAAATTAAACTTCATAACTGGAACGTTGATTGGGCCCTTACTACGATGCGCCAAGGCTCCCATCACTGTTTCACTATGATGCGCCACAATCGCAGGGACTTACTATTTTTGGAATCCAAACGTGATCCAAACCTCGTCTGAAAATTCTAAACTTACCCGAGACATGCTTCTTACACCCCTGAACATAAATTAACTCAAAAACTTAGGTCTTGGGGTCGGGAAGATTACTTTAAAAATAATCAAAGTTAAGAGACCAAAAATAAGGCTAAGTCTCCAATCCTTAGCTAAATTTTTAGGTTCGAAACCTCTTGTACATGCACTATGGGATGAACTGAGCTAAAGCTAATACGAGGTATTTCAATATCTCCCCTTGTTAATATTCGTCCTCGAATGAGACTGATTAAACTGAGAAATTTTGAGGTACTGCTATTACATGCTGAATATAATGCATAACTAAAAGTATGATTAAATGACTGAGTCTAAAACATGCTACATAAACTAAACTGCTTTCGTGAGATGCATGCAATGACATAAGAGTAGTTATAATGCTGAGATAGAAATGTGAGAGTCTACTTATGAGTACCTATAACTTCAACATGGATCTTGTTTCATGGATGAAAGTTATGAGGTTTAGGACATGGAAACTCGGGGTATTATAACATTTCCCCTTTGGGATATTTCATTCCCCCAAATGATACTGACTTGGCTGAAATATGGAGGAAAGACTGAGATGATGCACAGGGCACTTACGAGCGTAATCATGATTGAATGTCTGGAGTCAGAAACTAAGGCCTGAGGAATTAAGTATCAGCGACATGAATTCATCAAGGAAATTAAATATAAGGCTATACATGACATAATCTGAATTTCTCTGATAATTAGGAGTTTACCATGAGTCATTGGAACTGACCATATTGTAAAACATAAATACATGAGTCATGAGTTACATGACTTGAGTTTGGAGTTCATAAATTCATGGAATATGATTCGGACTACCGAGTTAACTGGAACTCCTTATACTAGGAACTGGAAGCGTACATGATTTTCTATAAAATGCACGAATACGAGCCATGATCATAGAACTGACATGTAAGGCATGGGTAGTTATTGCGATGAATGAAAAACCTTGTGCTGAGATAAGAATGGGTCAGGCATCTTCCTTCCCTATTGATGTTCTACAATACACTATCATTACTACTAGAATCTGAGAGCCTGACTTGGTTACTTGTCCTATCAACTCCTCCTTCGATTAAAACCATTATTCTAAGTCTAGGAACCACTTAATCAATATCTCTAAACTAAACTGCCATCACTTTACTCTAGAATCTGGTGTATAATACTATACATAACTGGTAAACTCACCTTGAATGACTATGCCCGATAATGAAAAACTTGTTGTTAGTACTTTCTTCTAAGATATAACTCTTAGCCCTCTTAGCCCCAATAATCATCATGTAACAACTTAAAATTGACCAACTTAGAATTTTCAACTCCTCTTTCTATTAGCTCAACATTTAAAGATACAAACTTAGATTCTAACACATAACATGGATATCCCTAAATGTTTACTAACCATACTACTTTCATCATAGCCTATAAATATTGCATCCATAACATATGTTTTTGAATTAAAAAACCTAAATTCTTGCATACACTGCTTCACACCTACTGATTTACCTTTCATACAACTAGCCCCATGAAATTTAATCTGCTCGAATTAGGATAATACTATCCCAACTCTACTACTGTTGCCAAAATCCTAGTTTCATGATTTTAATTCTAGATCATATGCCGTCATAGGATTCTGAGAAGGAATCTAAAAACACGTCTAACTCTGAAGCACTAAGTTACTACCCCTTCATTCAATGATTGGTTTATAGGGAAATTGAAACTGAACGACTCTATTTTTGAAATCAACTAAAGTGGTTTGCTAAGATAATGTAATAGGGAACTTTTTATGTACCTGCCTAGCTATGATAGATTTACCCACTGAGGTAGACACTGATAAGGACTCTACTAATATTTTGGGTTTGACGCAAAAGTCGACAGCTATATGGGGGGTTACAAGAGAAATTGAAGCTCCGGGTTCTAGTAAAAGATACACAAGAATATGAAAGGCATGTAACGTACCCGTAACTGGATTAGGATAAATTTCCTGATCATGTCGGGACTGAGGTGCATAAAGTCTGTTCTAACGTTGACCACTGGTAGCACTGAAAGTGGTGCCCTGATGAGTCGGGCATCCGAATGAAACTGGAGGACGGTTGCATTGACCTTGTTGGGACAAATCCTATCCCCTCTAAGCCATTACTCTACACTCCCGCATCCTGTATCCTGGATTACCATATCCAAAACATACATCACTGTCAGTTCTACACATACCTAGGTCATTTCTACTACATTCTCCACAAAGCAGATAGGTACGAACACTGCTCACACTACCTTGGGTTTTGGAGCCTAGCGCCCTATCCCAACTATCACTCCTAAAATTTTGTACGGACATAATATATGAAGAAAAAATAGGGGCTGAACATTTCTAGAAAAACAGATAACGGTTACCACCCTCTGACTGAGCCAAATTAAAACTACCTGTCCTAGCCCTCTTACTCTTTCTTTCTTTCTTTTTAACCTTCTCTTCCTTGATCTACTGCACATGGACCATAAGTCTTGACAAGTCTATTCCCTTAATGAACATTGTGGTCCTACACTCCTGTACCACACTATCAGATACACCAGACATAAACTTGCTCATCCAAGACCTATTATCAACCATCACACGAGGAGAATACCTAGCTAGCTGAGTAAACTTAAGAGAATACTCCTTCACACTCATACTTCCTTGCTTTAAATTAATGAACTCCAAAACCATAACTTTCCTTAACTCTAAAGGAAAGAATCAATCTAATAAGGTTGTAACAAACTCCTACCATTCTATAGGACCTACATCTGTGCCCCTATCTCCCTTCCACTACTTATACCAAGTGTGACCTACATCCTACAACTGGTAAGCAGTTAATTCATTACCCTTACTAGAATTAAAACCCACAATGTCTGTTACCCTTTGAACCATATTGAGGAACTCCTGTGGATCCTCATCGATCTTGGATCCTGAAAATAAAGGAGAATTCATTCGGGTGAAGTCCCAAACCCTAGCTACAGGGGTATTGGCTACTGGAATTGCTGGGATAGAAACTGGATAATTTTTCTAAGCTACTATTGAGTGAGATAAGGTAGTGAATATATCTCTTAACTAAACATAAGAAACATGCTCATTCAGGGGATCTTCCAGAATGGGCGGATGTGCTGGCTAATTCCCATACCTTCTTTTGTTATTCTTTCTAGGAGACATGGTCTATAATGAAATAGAGGATGAATTAGAAGAGATCATGCAATTTCGTACAACATGATTACTGAAAAAAGGGGGAACTTTTCCTAACGTCTGGTAGCCTTTTATCCATAAGTGTGGCACACTTCACACCCATGCACAAGACTTTACTCAACGTGGCTTTTAGACTCCCTAGGACACTTTAAAACTTTAGGATCTTCTTCTAAGTTTGTAACAGCTCGGGAGTATACCCTGGATGTCATACGGTGCTTACAGTCTCGAGATACCACAAGCTAACCCATGAGCTAGTATCCGCTGTGAGCACTGAATAATATACTAATTGTAAACATGTGTGAAACCAACTAAATATGCCATAAGGTTTTAAATACTAAGAACATTATTGAATCATAAGTCTGAAAAGTAATAAAAACTGATAATCTAACTAACTATATGAAAGTGTCTGAAAAGCCTCTAGCTGACTGACTATAGATCTGATAGAACAAACCCCCAACTAACTCAGACTGAATAGAAATACTAAACTACTAAGATAAATTGAAATAAAGAATTCTTGTCCTCAAAATATGAGGACTCACCACTGCTGCTGCTGATAATCTGGTTTGTCTAAGCACGGTCAGGAAACTGACCATCCAAACCTATTATATTAAACATCATAGCGCAAGAAACAAATATATGATTAGTACTTTGAATCTACTAGTATGCTAGATGTGGTAAGGCTGAATGCATGGGCTAACTGTGTATAAGAATAGTAATAATAGACATGCATAGAAATACTGAAATCTGACAACTAAATAACTGATAATTGTATGCTATGGTCAAGAAAAATTGAATTAAGTTCTAAACTGAATACTGAAACTGAAACCGTGGGAGGTATCATCTAAACGATATGCCCCTAAACTAAACTGATTGGGGTCTAACCTATGACCCCAGTTGGAAAAGTACTAGTACCATGCCACGGGTACTAATAATGGCTGGGCGGTTAGTCCTAATCTAGCGGGTGACCCCTGAGATCAGTCCTAAACTATTGGGTGATCCCTGAGAGTGTAAGTACTAAACTGGTAGGTGATATCTCATAACCTATGATGGCTATGTAATTTTAGAACTTAGGGATTGCTCCTAAACTAACGAGTAACCCCTATCCCTAGGTTCACTCAGTGCTGAATCCTAATCCCAACTAAACTAACTCAGATTATTGAACTGATATAAGAATAACTGACATGACAACTGACTGAACTGATAATGCTCATACAAATCTGAAACCATTTAGAAAATGCTGAGACTAAGTAAGCAGCTAAATTTTGGGTATTCATAACCCCCAGGACTCGATACCAATAACTATAGGGACATACTAAAGCTCGAAACCATAAAAAAACATTATTCAAAACTCATCAGTTAGGCATTTCATCAAAAACCTGGGGATACTTTTAAATATGATGATATAGCACGATCACATGACAAAATCATAATCTAAGGCTTTATTCTGAATTCTCATGAACATAATATGGAAACCACAATATTTAAAATATACTATAATGCATTCCACTTGAACTCAATTATAATCTTAACTTGAAATTTAAATGGCTATAAATTCATGGACTTAAGTATAGGAATAGTTAAATCATGTAATAATCACATAATTTCGATATTAAAAACATGTGTTAAGGATTTAACATGTGAATATCACCATTTGAATGTATCAAGGGAAATTTCAACCAAAATAATTTGTAAACATGATACAGAATCAAAATTCATGAAATTTCATGGATATAATTCATATTAACACATAAAAATCATAAATTTTAACTTGAAAATGGGTTCTTGGACTCCCTGGGTGAAAAGGGCCAATGGATGAACATCAACATACCTTAATTGAAGAATTTGTAGAATTTCTTGGTGATTTATTGAAGTTTGACCTTGAATCTTGAAGAGGCTAGGGTTTGTTCTTGAGACTGGGAGGTTTTCCTTTGAGAGATTTAGCGTAAAAGATAACCAAATATGCTTTTGGGGGCTTCAGATACCGTGTTTTAATGGATTGGGGTGATGGGAAAAGACAAGACCGCCCCTCTAAAATTAAAATTCATAACTAGAACTCTAATTGGGCCCTCACCGCAATGTGCCAAGGCTGCCACCACTATTCCACCATGACGCACCACTATTGCGGTGGCTTGTTGTTTTCAAAATCCAAATGTGGTACAAACCTCATCCAATAAATCTTAAACTTACTAGATACATGCTCCTTACACCCTTAAACATAAATTAACTCAAACACTTAGGTCTCAGGGTTGGGAAGGTCACTTTAAAAATTATCGAAGTTAAGCATCCAAAAATAAGGCTAAGTCCTTAACACTTAGCTAAATTTTTAGGTTCTAAACCTCTTGTACATGCACTATAGGCTGAAGAGAAGAAAAAAAGTTGAAGTGTGCAGAAGGCATTAATAACGAGACCATCTACGGGCCATAAGTGCTACTTATGGACTCCATAAGTGTCCTTGTAAGAATCAGAGGAAATAATCTTGAGGTTCTGAAAGTTGAAGTTTTTCTCTAACTGTGATGAAGTTCCACTAATGGGCTGTATGTACCACTTACAACCACATAAGTATACAAAATTGAAGGTTCCGAGAAGCTGAAGTCTGATATATAATTTGACACTGATGATGAGGTCACTTATGAGTTTTAAGTACCATTTACACCCCGTAAGTGTCTGTGTAAGTAGTACTCTATAGCATAAAGATTATTTACGACCCACCGAGGGGCCCTTATATACTACCTATAGCCCACAAGTTGGTACGTAAGTGACCATCAACCTTGTTTCCTTGTTCATTTTAGTTAGGATTCTTAGGGTTCTAATGTAAACTATAAATATCCTTTTGATGTTTTTGTATTAGTTTATGCACTCTTTACATTCACAAATATATATTGAGTCTAAGATTCGACTTTTGATCTCGGTATACTTTGTTCTTAATTATTCGGTTGATTATTAAATTGATACTTTAAGTTTTCTTCTTAAATTATTGTGAGATTCATATTATACTTTATTTTATGAATTCCATGGATATTTTTGAAAACATGAGAGGCTAAACCACCTAACTAGGGTTGTGGGAACCCCAACCGAATAACAAAGTAGAGACATTATGAAGTCTTTCTAGATCAATATTGATTCATGTATTCTGATCTTTTTCAGTTTGTATGATTTATTAACTATAGCAAAAGTTAAGAACTTGCCTGTATTCGAGTCATCTTCACAAGAGAGGCTGAGATTAGGAAAAGAAGATTAGAACAGTATTTCGAGGCTACCAACCCTTGTCTAGTCAACTTGACACCCAAAAGAAGATAGTTGAATTAGGATTAAAGACAAGGGTTAGTTAGGTGACACTCCGAGACTCATAAGGTGAAGAGTGATATTTTTAAAAGGTGTTCATAAGATGGTTGGTGATACATGACATATCGAATCTGCATGTAGAGAATTGAGATAGTCGAATTAATCACAATAAGTCTACAAAGTTAGGAAGCTAGGAGGAACATAGTCCTAGTTTTTATCTCAAATTGATTTCAACTAAAGCAATCATGACTTGTTTCTACTTTACTATTTTAATAGCAAAACCCCCCATTTACTTTAATGCATTTTCCAGATATTTCAACAGATTTGTAATGCACCGAGACTACCCCCTGAATGTCACATGGTGCTTAGGATCACATGTGATCCCAAGCTAACCCTTGTACTGGCATAACTCGTGAGCAATTAAATAAGAAACATAAATCTGTAAGAAGTAGTTGAACATCTTCAAAACAAAACTATTAAAATGATTACAACTCTGGTTATACAAAACAAAATTGAAATCAAATATATCAACTCGACTAACTGTCTATGAAGCCTCTACTAGTATTGACTATAGGTAGCCGGGACATGACCCCCAGCTATCCTGAATCAATAAGACTAAATAAAGAATATAAGATGCTACTCAATATATGATTGAATCAAGCTCTTGAATCAAAAGGACTCATCACCTGCAGACTGGAAGCTGCAAACTGTTTGATTATGATGTGCATACTACAACTTGTACCTACATTATGAGACAATGTAGCACATAGACATATATATGGATCAGTACTTCTTTAATGTATTAAGTATGTGGTGGTGAATGCATAAGTAAAACAATAACTTAATATATTCATAGACTTTTACATAATGCATTCTAAGTATAAGTGACTCATCTTGAGCTTGAATAAAATTGAAAACTAAAAAATCAAAAAACATGAATAATAAAGCATAATGAATAAACTTTGTGATCCACACACTTAGTTTCTAAAAGCTTTACTTTTACTCTTTATTTTGAGAGGTTCTTCTAACCGACATAAAACATGTGAGCTATCATGGAGTCCAACGTATATTACCCATGATGGTAGAGTTGTTCTATCCTTGCTATTGGAATGAAATCTAGCTTGAGTGATCACTATACTGAACCCACTATGGGTATTAAAATCCTATGGTAACACATAATTTTAGGGCATGTGACCTTGGTCTCATACCCAACTCGGTGCTAAATACTACTCCCATTCTACTTATATGCTCTTTCTTTAGGAAATCCACCTTAAAATAGCATAAGGGTTTATAATGAAAACTAGTTATGCTTCTCTTTGCTTTAATTCATAAATTGTATGAATAATGTGGATTCTAGCTTAGGATCAAAAGATCAATTCTTGCATAAAATCTTGATATAAGCTTATCAAAGGATACTTAAAAGCATAATATTATTGAAGTCTCAATACTCAAACTTAAGGCTTAGAACCCATGCTTAAACTCATGTCAATTCATAATAAAGCTTCATGCTCAATAACAATCTTGAAATACTTTAACAATATCATGTCAAGATAGTGTAATCTCATTCATAATAAAAATCATATAAGTGAAAAACATAAACATACGAACTTCTTGATATACTTAAAGCTTTAAATCTCATGATAATCACATTCTTCAGGAAGATATAAAATTAGGTATGAACCCTACTTCAAAACAATTAAATAAAATCTTAAAATCATGCAATTTGGGCACAAGGGTGAAAGCATACCTTTGTTCATAAACCCACATACCTTAATAAACTTGACTTGGTGGAGAAATCTTGATCTTGAAATCCATGGAGATGATTTGGAAAGCTTTCTTGAGATTATTGGATTAGGGAAATTAAAATCATGATTTTTTTTTGGTAATTAAAAATTTTCTTTAATACCAAAGTACGTCCATTACATAACCAGGCAAAGAGCTGACCTCTTGCCTTTCAAAACATACGAAAAAGAAAAATTAGCTATACTCTAATTATTACATATTAAGTTTCTTTTCATGACACTAGCAGTACTTATGGAAAGTTGTTCAATTGTTAAAGTTGATTCTGCCAGTGAGCATTTTCCCTGCTAGTGGTGTGCATATGTAGTGCGATTTCCCTGCATAATTTATCCACATTATAGTGTCCGGCTTGAAACCTCATTTTATTTCTCTCTCTCCAGATAATATTCACCAGCATACCAAATACACAGCTAATGATTGGTCCTTTTCATGTCTTCTTTTCTGCCCATATGTTCGCCCACAATACTTGCTCTTTCCAGCCTCCAATTGTCCTTTCGATTTTCAGCCATTGCAGTAATCTTTGCCATAGATTCTTGGTTACTGAGCATTCAAATAGTAAATGGTCCAAAGTTTCTGTGGTTGAGTCACAAAATATATAACTTTGAGGCACATGAATGCCAAATTTCAGCAGTCTATCTACAGTTGCTAGTCTCCTCCTTATATATATCCATAAAATAAATTTGTGTTGGGGGTAAAGTTGTTGTTGAAGAATTATGCTTTTCCATGGTACCTTTTGGTACTGAGGTAGTATCTTGATGTACAACTTCTTGATACTCAACTTGACTTCAATTACCACAGTTTGGAGTCTAGTCTTCAAGCCTCCATGTAGAGTTGGACATTGCATAATATAATCCCTTGATGCTATGATATTTTAGATGACCCATGTTGTATTTGATGGGATATTGCATGTCTCCACTTTCTCACTCTTCAAGTAATATTCTTGGATCCATTTAATCCAGAGGCAGTCCTTGTTCTCACTGATTGTCCATAATAGTTTTAATATTGCTACCTTGTTCCACAATCTCACATTTTGCAAATTTAATCCTACTGCTGCTGTAGGCATACACAATTTGTACCAAGACAGTAAAGACTTTCTATATGTCTCTGTAGAACCTATCCACAAGAAAGTTTTGCTAATAGCTTCTATCATTTTCAAAATCTTCTTGGGTATAACAAAAATTTGTGCCCAATAGGTTTGTATGTTGAAAATAACTGCCTTGAGCAACTATAGTCTACCTGCATATGATAAGAATTTGGCAGACCAACATCTAATTTTCTCTGTAATCTTCTCTATTAGGGGTAGACATTGGCTCACTGTGAGTTTTTTTTTTAAGAGAGAGGGACCCCCAGGTATTTGAATGGGATTTCTCCTTCCTTGTATCCAAGTACCTGAAGAAGTTCATGCTTTATCTGATATTTCATACCTCCATATACAAGGATCTTTTCTCTGATTTTTCTTGAAGGCCTAATGCTGTTGAGAATCTTGCAAGTGCCTCTTGCAACAGGTGAATTGACTTTACTTCAGCCTTGCTGAACATTAGCAAATCATCCGCAAAACTGATTTGAACCACACCCATCTTTTTACATCTGGGATGATGTTTGAACTCTTTATGTTGCTGCACAAGTTGGAATTCCCTATGGAGGTATTCCATATGGGGTGATTAGGGTTTGTTCTTGATAGGAAAAAATGGAGAATATGGGCATATAATGCCCTAACTGAAGCATTAGGTCGTGTTTTTACGAATTGGGTTGAGGTGGGAAAAGACCTAATTTCCCCTCAATCATTTAAATCAAAATTCATAACTGGAATGCGGATTAAAGGCTCATCCCAACATGGTCTAATTGTGGTGAGCTACTAGTTCTGATGAAAATAATCATAACTTTTTGCTCGGGTATCGTATTAAGGCAAAATTGGTATCATTGGAAAGTTAATTCAATTATCTATAATTTGTTGGGTATTGAGTGGAGAAATTCCACTTATATCAAATTTAATACACATTCAAAGTTGAACTTTGTAGAATCGAATACCAAACTTAGGATGAATCAAAGGCTCTTAGCTCAACTTTGCTTTAAGTGATTTCTATGAACATTCTTCTCCTAATAAGCACTTAACACACTAGGATAAGATCATGACATATGCACTCAAATTATAAATCAAGAACTTGACGAAAACACCTTTACTGCAATGCGATAATGTACTCATCACTATACCCATTGGGACGCACCACTATCGCGGTGAGGTTCTGGAATCAAAATCTAAAAGTGACCCAATCCTCGTTCAAAAAATCCTAAACTCTCCCAAGACCTACTTCTTACATCTCTGAACATGAATTAACTCAAAAACTAATGTCTCGGGGTTAGGAAGACCAAAATAGAAATCCTCAAAATTTAGGGGTCTTGAAGATAACTACGTCTCCAACACTTAAAAAACTTTTTTTAGGCCTTAACTCCCTTAAGCATGGAACTTAGAGATGAATCGAGCTAGGGTAAGTACAGGGTATTTCAAGATTTGTGAGATCTATTCAACCTCTTCTATATGGCTTCGACCCTAACCTTTATTAGGTTACTGTAATGCCCCAAAATCGGATCTCGAGATGTCACACGGTGCTTAAGGTCACAAGTGATCCCAAGCTAACCCTTTATCTGGCATAACCTAAAGCAACTGAATAAAATACATAAAATAGAAGGAATAATGCAGAAACAACCCATAACTTAGTCTGACCAACATGAAAATAAATTTACACGGTCAAAATTCTATTCATATATATACAAATCTGAAAATGAATACACTGACTATTAGTGACTGTCTATGAAGCCTCTACTAGCATTGACCAAAGATAGCCCGGTCATGACTCCCAACTACCCCTACTCAATACGATTGAATACACAATACACCTCAATCTGAACAACTCAAGTCCCTGAATCAAAAGAACTAATCACCTGTCGATCGAGAGCTGTGACCCAGCTGAACATGATATATGCGCTATAACTTGTACCTATATTTTGGTAAGAATGTAGCCCATGGAAATATGTGGGTCAACACTTTGAAATATACTGAGTATGTGGGGGTGCATGCAACAATATAAATAGTATAATCAATTTCATGAAAACATGCATACGGACAATGATGACTCACTTGGCTTGAGGTATATTAAATCATACTTTTTGTAATTTCATAATAGACAGTTCATATGATAAAATCTCATAATCCATGTAAATCATTATAAATCATAAATTATGATAGATCATCCTAAATCATCATAAATTATCATATCGTCAAAAATCATCATAGGTAATTATAAATCATCATAAATGATCATAAAACATCATAAACATCTCAAATCTTTGACTCAAATCTCGAAGTGACTTGGTAATTCAAGAAACTTAATCTTATGGACACGGGAGTTTTCTATAACAGATAACGCCACGTGAGCTACGTGGAATACTAACATTTGAAACCTCTGTTGGTGGGTGTGTCATACTCTTTGCCAGGGAGTACGACCTTAAAACTGCAATAATCACAATCAGACTCTCTGGCCAATAATATCATCATCAAACAACCCTACGGTGGATCATAGGTTTGGGGAAATATCATATTTCCCTATCGGTGCTAAGTACTACTCCCCGACAAGCTCAGAACACATTAGGAAATCCACCACAACATCAAAAGGGTCTATCATAAAGACCAAATCAAATCTCTTTCTCATTTATCAAATCATATCAATTTGTGGATTCCTAACTCACCACATTTTAGCTCAAAATATTTTAATCTTCCTCAACATCAACAAGGTATCAATGCATTGAACTATAACCGACTCGACATTTGGACAAGGATATGAAGACTCAATACGTAATATTTTCAACAATTTAACTCATCAAAACCATCTAGAAAATACCAAGACTCATTGCAACTTCGATATCAATATACCCAATAACTCAAATCGTCATAAGGAAGCTCAAAGTTTGACACATGGCTCGAAAATACTTGGAAATACTAATAATTCTTTCTTGAACTTAAAACGTGGATACATGTTCAAAATATATCAATTCTTGATAGAAACACCAAGAATCCCAATATTAAATCTCAATTTATAGTACAAAAATAGTCAAATACTCATGTGATTCAAAATTTACAATTCAAATCTTTATAAGTTGATAATCGAATTATTTAGACATAATTCAACTTATATAACCATATGAATCCATTAAATAATCATAATTGGAAAGCTTAAACAATTTACATATATACATAATCAAAATCTCATGGAAGGATATCTTGGAAATAAATTCATTTGCCAAACTCATAATAATCCATAATAAAAATTAAAGATACGGGCACAAGAACGGAAGAATTATTCTTGTTCAAACCGCACATACCTTAAAATTAAAGATTGGAATAAATTCTTGCCTTGAAACACTATTCACGAAATTTATTGGTGCATCTCGAAGAGCTTGGAACGGGGACTTTATTTATCGGATTAATTTGGAATTTCCATGGTGAATTGGAAGATTTAGGAAGCGGAATTTAGAGGTTTAGGGTTTCTTTCTTGGAATTTTTTTTGAAAATAACAGACTTTGATGCCCAAAATCAGATTTTATGCTTATTTCCATGAAATGGGGCAAGGGTGAAATGACTGGATTGCCCCTAAGGAAATTGAAAAATGGCAGAAAAATCCTGCGTACCTTGGCCACGAAAAACTGAATAACTCCTCGTTCGGGTATCGGATTTTTGTGAAATTTATATCGTTGGAATGATAACTCAAAGATATTTAATTTTATATATGGTAGGCCACCCAGTTCGTCATATATAAGGAGTTATGATCGATCGAAGTTGACCCAAATCAAATCCATCCCTCAGTTACTGATTACACATGCTGAAATAAATTGATCGTAACTTATTACTCTGCTATTGGAATGGGGTAAAACCAATTGCATTAGAAATAAGATTCAAAGACATTTTGTTTGATATATATGAGATCTCCCAGTTCCTTATATTTAGGAAGTGATGATCGTTTGAAGTAGGCCCTAAAATGCTGAAAATTTCTGGAGCATGCTAATCGCATGGTGCCACTATTTTGGGCACCCATACGTGCCCTTATGCTACTCCAAAAATTCTGAAACTCACTCGAGATGTATTACGACCTTTCCCCATCGTAATGCAACTTGAAAATCGAAAAACAGATGTTGGAAAGGTCATCAAATAAATATTCGAAGATCAGAGGTCTAAATGAGAAAGTTTCAACACTTAGCAATTTTTTTTTGAGTGCTAAGCTTCTCTTGGCAAGATAAAAACACTTTAATGACTCGACACATTTGGGAGCAAAATATTTAATGGGAAAAACTCGGGGTATCACAGTTACTATATTTGAAATCAACTGTATTATACTTCTTTGAGGTGTAGTTTTGGATGAGATCAAATTTTTAGCTCGGTAAGCAAACTAGAAATTCCTTTCGTATTAATGATATTGTATCTACAACTAAACCTTTGCAGCTATTTCATATGATTTTGTTTGGTCCAACTAAAACTGTTGGCATTGCTTGTAAAAGGTAAACTTTTGTGATTATTGATGATTATTCCTAATTTACTTGGGTTATGTTTATAGCTAAAAAATATGATACCTTAAAGAATTTTGAAGATTCTGTAAAAAAGTGTGAAAAAGTTCAAAGAGACTAAGGTTACTACATTTCTGCCATTAGACGTGATTGTAGGGGAGAATTAAAAAATAAAGATTTTGAACTATTTTGCACTCATGGTTACACTCATGACTTCTTTATTAAAAGATCCCCTTAACAAAATGATATGGTTGAAAAAAAATAGAACTTTTAAAGACATGGCTCAAGCCATGATTTGTGATCCTTCTCTACCACATAGATTTTGGCAGAAGTTGTCAGCACTACCTGTAATGTTTTAAATAGGTGTGTCATCAGCCAAATTCTAAAGAAAACTCCTTACAAGGTTTGGAACAACAAAAGACCAAATATTGGGTACTTTCATACATTTAGATCTAAATTCCTTATTCATAATAATGAAAAAGACAACATTGATAAGTTTTTTCCATAGAGCGACAAAGGTATTTTTATGAGTTATTCAAATTCTAGTATATCTTAAAGAACTTTCAATGAATGTACTCTTTGCATTGAATAATCTATTAATGTTGTTTTTGATGATACTAACTATGCGATAAAGAAAGTTAGCACTATAGATAATGAGGCTGAATAGGTGAAAATAAATAAATCATCCTCAACTAAAGCTGATTCTGCCTCTAAGTTTACTATCACTAAGGCTGAATAGCCAGTTGCTACTTCAAATGATCAATTTGTACCTGGAACTATTCTAAATGAATGGAGAAGTGAACCTAACTTGAAAAGAAGTTTATCATTGGTGATCCAAGTGAAGTTATGAAGACAAGTGCTTCTATCAAAAGAAATGCAAATTTTTCCCTTATATCTCATTTTGAATAAAAGAAAACAAATGAGGCTTTAGAAGATGACAGTTGGATGAAGGCAATGGAAGAAGAACTTAAGCAATTTGACAAAAACCATGTTTGGAATCTTGTTCCAAACCCAGATAATGCCTCTATCATTGGAACCAAATGGGTGTAAAGAAACAAAATAGATGAATCAGGTAAAGTTGTGTGAAACAAAGCTCATCTAGTTGCTCAAGGCTACTCATAACAAGGAGTCACAGTGATAAAACTCTTGCACTTGTTGCAAGGTTAGAATCCATTAAAATTTTACTTGCTTATGCTTCCTATAATGGTTTTAAATTATTCCAAATGGATGTAAAAATCTCTTATCTAAAGAGTTTAATTGATGATAAGTTTTTTGTAAAACAACCCAGGTTTCAAAAATCCTAAATTTTCATATCATGTGTTTATGCTCTCAAAAGCTTGTTATGGTTTAAAAAAATTTCCTCTAGATTGGCATGATAGACTGAGCAATTTTCTAATCTATTATAACTTTTCTAGTAGAAAAGTTGACACAACTTTATTTATCAAAAAAACCTCCTATAGGAATTTGACCATTTAAATTTATGTTGATGATATTATTTTTGAAAGATCTAATGCTATTTTATGTAACAAATTTTTTGAATTAATACAAAGTGAATTTGAAATGAGCATGATGGGAGAATTGACATTCTTTCTGAGATTACAAATCCATTATTCAACTAAATTCACGTCCATCTCCCAAGGTAAGTACATAAAAGAACTTATTAAAAAATTTGGGATGGAAAATGCTAAACCATCCAGTATTCCCATGATTTCTACTTGTTTTTTTGAATCAAGAAATGATGGAAAGAATGTCGATGAAACCAGCAATGGAGGTATCATTAGCTCTCTCTTGTATCTCACAACTAGTCGACCTGATATTCTTTCAGTGTCAACAAATATGCCAGGTTTCAGTCTGATCCTAAAGAAGTTCACCTAACTATTGAAAAATGTATTATAAGATGTCTTACTGGCACTAGTTTCTACAGTTTATGGTATCCTAAGTCAGGTGAAATAGTCTTAAAGGTTTCTCAAATGCAGATTATTGTAATACCCCAAAGTTTCCTACATAATTATGTCCCAAGAATGCCTAGTATTATCTTCTAAATTAAATAATGATTTTTCCTTGAGGATTTTCAAGATTTTGACTTTTTGTCATGTGAAATATTCAATAATCTTTCCATCGATATAAGATTCGCTTAAATTCGATAACCGGGTAAGAAGTTATGCCTATTTTAAGTTCCCATCGTAAAACAATGCCATATTGGTCAGTGGTGCACCATGCCACAAGCTAAAATGGCAGTTGTCCTTTTCTACTGTCTCAGCACAATTTCTCTGGCGTGGCACCAAAATTCCAGGTCAGGAAGAAAGGGGAAACGGAGGGCTCCATATCGCGTCATCCCTCGGTTTCTCAATTGTCAAATTCCAGTGACATAGCACGATAAGGCCGCATCATGCCAGGGGCCCAGTTCAGGAAAATTTTACTAAAATTACAAGACGCGTCCAAGGTTTAAAAGGGTCAATTTCCTAAACCTATTTAAACCCAATAACATATGATTTAGCCATTCTTCACCCAAAATATACTAGTTTCTCTCAAGTTTCTCTCAAGAACAAGCTAGGGTTTCTATTTGGGATTCAAATTCAAGAAGGTTTCACCATCAATCTTCACAAAATTATGAACTAAGGTATGCATAGTGTTCATTCATAGACTCCTTTCATCCATGAAGCCCAAGAATCTATTTTCTAAAGTCAAGATTTTAGATTTTCTAATGAACATTATGTTGGGTTTATTTTGTTTATGTTGAGAATGATCAATTATATTCAAATCCATGCTGGGTGATTAATGTTATGTGGAATTGATTTGTATAGATGTATATTCATGTGAACCTTTTATTAAACCCTAGGATGATGAAATTAAATGTTGAATTATGCTATGTAATTGTTGTATAATGGTGTCTACATATATTGTACCTATCATGTGTTTTATTAAATGCCGATATGAAGAAAAAGTGCCCAACTAGCATGATATTATAAAATCCCCATGTTTACACAAGTTTATGCATATCGTATGTTTGATGAAGTGCTTTAATATATGAATTATGAATTGTCTTATTGGTCATGTGTTCACGTAAGTCATGTTATGTCATTTTTTTTCCATTGAGTCCTGGGAGTACTTATACCCGACAATTTAGCTGTGTTCCTAGAGCCATTCCATGTTTTCACGATACTCTCAGTCAAGCTATGATCCATAGAACTCAGTCAGTCATGTGACTCAGGAAAACCCAGAAATCTTAGTAATCTTAGTAGTTCAGTAATCTCAGTGACCTCAGTATTTTCAATAACCTTAGTATTCCCAGTCAATCTCAGTAACTTCAGTATTATCAGTTAGTCCTCAGAACTCAGTACACTCCGTCATCCAACACAACTTAGTAAATTTAGTTTAGTTTAGCTCCGCTAAACAATACCACTAGTATCATTTTAGCTTAGTTAATCAGTTCAGTGTCTTTCAGATGGGAGTAGGATTCAACACCGAACAAGCCTAGGGATGGGGAATCACCCACTAGATAGGACTGAGATCCCTAAAAGCAATCCTTAAGTTCCAAAACTATGTAGCTAGCATAGGTTGAGATGCACACTACGCGGTTAGGGACATATATACGTCTCATTTGGGTTATCTAGCAGGAAGGGTTGATAGAAGACCTCACAATCAGAGAGGGTATACTCATAGCAAGTCTTTACCAGAGTCAAAGTACCGACACTCTTCCAGTTGAGGTTACAGGTTGGACTCCTCCAGTTTAGTTCTGGGGTATGTTAGTTAGATGATCACTTTACATAGTTATAGTTTCAGTCTTAGTCTCAGCCTCAATAAAAGAACTTAGATAGTTCATCAGATTTTAGGACTGTCAGATACAATCAACTCAGATATAGAACGAAACTCAGATAGTTCTATCAGATTCAGGACTATCAGATATAGTCATTCATGTTATCAGTTATATCAGTTATCAAAACTCATGCCATCAGTATTTATTATTAGGACTGTCAGATATCGTCAACCAGACTAGTTCTTCATAATCAGAACTGTCAGACACAGTTATTCATGTATCAGTAACATAGTATCAATCCCTCACATATCTGTAATTCTACCTCACTTGCATACTAGAACATTCAATGTACTGACGCATTTATGCTATGGTGTCTTATACCATTAGTTTAGAAGCACGAGCTCTAGAGAACCAGTAGCATCTTAGTTCAGCGATCTGAGTTAGGAGTGAGTCCTCATTCTTCGAGGACATGATGATTTCATTACTAACTTAATTTTTAGTTTATTTCAGTAATCGGAGTTAGTTGGGGACATGTCCCATCAACTCCTTATTCAGACAGTTTAGAGGCTCTCAAACAATAGCATGTTAGACAGTTATTTCAGATTTGCTGTGGTATTATTATACCATTTACAGACATTGTTTATCAGATGTTCATTCAGTTTTCAACCATATGGCCATTCAGTTTATATTTTTACAATTTATGGTATATTATGCAGTATACAAGGACAGATATCAATCATGGGTTAGCTTATGGTCCTTTGGGGTCATAAGTATCGTGTAGCATTCCGGGTACCAGATTTGGAGCATTACAAACTTGTTATTAGAGCCTAAGGTTCAATAGTGTCCTAGGAATGCACACCTTGTTGAGTCTTGCGCATGGGTGTGTTGTGCACCCTACTTATGTGCTGGAGGTTATGAGATGTTTTAGGAACAATTTCCCTTCTATCAGTATTTATGTCATGACAGTGAGCATGAGCTTTAGTTAAACTCTCAATCTAATCTGCTTCTTCCCATAGTCTACAGATAATGCCTCCCAAAAGGGCTAACGAAGGGGGAAGTGGAAGTCAGTCAGTTCAGTGGCAGTTCAGAATAAGTGGAAGTCAGGACTACATTCACTACTCTAGCCAGTTCAGTCGCAATTCAGAATAAATGACCAGCTGCTGTTCCATCCAACCTAGTAGCCAATGTTGCTATAGCTAAGATTCGGGACTTCACCCGAATGAATCATCCTTTATTCACCCGTTCCAAATCCGAAGAGGATCCACAAGAGTTCCTCGATCAAGTTTAGAAAGTCACAGACATCATGGGAGTGACTTCCAGTGAGAATGTAGAGTTAGCCACCTATCAGCTACAAGATGTATTCCATACGTGGTATAAACCGTGAAAGGTAGATAGGGGTACAGATACAGAGCCCATAGAGTAGGAAGAGTTTGTTACAACTTTCTTAGATAGGTTTTTTTCCATAGAGATGAAAGAAGCCAAAGTGTTAGAGTTCATCAATCTCATACCAGGTATAATGAGCGTAAAAGAATACTCCCTTAATTTTATTTAGTTAGACAGGTACGCTCCCCATGTAGTAGCAGATAGTAGATCTAGAATGAGTAAGTTTGTGTTAGGGGTATCGGGTAAATTTTGTAAGGAGTGTAGGACTGCGATGTTGATCGGTGATATGGACATATCTAGGCTTATGATCTATGCTCAATAGATTGAAGAGCTCAAGCTTAAGAAGAAGGAGAGAGAAAGCAAAAAAGCTAGAACAGATAGTTATAGTTTTGCTCGGCATGGGTCACAGGGTGGTAACCGTTCTCATTTATGTCAAAAATGTTTAGCCCCAGTTCACTCTTCAGCTGGTTCCTTAATATTAAAATTTAGAAATAACCGTAGGAATGGGGCATCAGGATCCAAGGCCCCAGAGAAGTGAGAGCAGGATTCTTACTCATCCGCTTTGCGAAGAGTGTGGTAAGCATCATAAGGGTGCGTGTAGAGCCAGTAGTGGTATGTGTTTCGGATGTGGTGAGTCAGGTCATAAGGTCAGACATTGCCACCAGTCAGGTTATCAGAGTCATCTTCGCTCTTCAACTCAGTTTGGTTGCCCAAATTAGCAGGGTGCCAATTCCAGCGCTATCAGTAGGCAATGCCCAAACAGCCTCAATGCACTTTAGTCCCGACAGGATTAGGAAAGTCCTCCTAATGCAGTCACTGGTAATTTATAGATCCCTTATTTGCATGTTTATGTTTCTTCAGATTCAGGAGTTTCAGTTTGCTTAGTATTACGAATCATGTTCCATGAACACAAAAATTTTAGACTCAGGTCATGTAGCTCATGACTTCGGCACTCATGTCATGTTTTACCATATGTTCAGTCCACATGACTCATGCTCTACTCCTAGTGATCAATCAAGTTTAGATTACATCATGTATATCTACAGTTTAAATCTATTGATAAATCCATAATATTGGTATTCCATTTCTGAGGTCTTAGTCAATTGTTGATGTTGATATAGTATTTGTTTAAGCATTGGATCCTTGCCTATGCCAGTCTTTCACCAAGTATTTATTAGTATCCAGTCTCAGTACTTTAATATCAGTCTAAACCTCAATTATCAGAACTAAGCATTCAGTTCCAGTAAGAATCTCAGTTATAGTTTTAGTTATAATACCAACATCAGTTCAATAATTAGATCAGAAACTCAGTTTAGTCCCAGACTTTCTTGACCAATGCTACAGCTACAAGTCACTTAGTTAGTAGTATTTTAGTACTTCAGCCTACAGAATATTTCTGAACCATGTTATCAGCCTGGCCTTGCATTCTCGGATAATTCAGTATTTTAGGAATTCATGCTTAGCTATCTCACATTACTCAGTTAATCCCTTTCTCATGTTCATAAAAAATCCATATTCTTAGCCCAGTTATTCAGACTACCGTTCAATCTTACATGCCCAGTACCTAACCATTAATAAGTCAACAGATCAAATAAGCCAATCAGTAGGGAATTAGTTTAAATAGCCAGTATTTCAGTCTAGCAGTCAGTCAGACAAGTTCGTACGGTTTGGTTTTCCATCTTTCCATCTATTCGCATTATCTGAAATCTCATGAATGAAACCATTCTAAGATGAATCAATCATGTAGATACAAGATCATCTCAGTTCATGTATCATGCCTCAATTTCAAATCTTAGCTAATCAGTCATGACTCAACTTTTAGGTGCCTTGTACATCGCTTCAGTCTTTAATATCTCCGCAAAGGCAGTATTCTTCGAGGGACCTAGTGTCCCGAGAGGGAGATAACCCATAATTCCTCAATGCTCTCATACCTTAAATTAAATTTTCTTCGCATACAGAATCTAGTTTAGAGTAAAGGATACTCATAAGTTGACCCTCAAAGCCCTAACCTCAACTATGGGCTAGGTATTCAGAGGTTCAGTTTAATTCATGATGTTCAGTTCGTATGCCATGTATCAGAAATAACTCAGTTCGATTCTCATATTTCTGCTCATGAATGTTTAGTAAGACGATCTTGGGTTCATTAGTATTTTTGGTTAAGATAACATTTCTCCTTAGTCTTACTCAATTTCATGTTCAGTGTTTATCACAAACTTGGTACTAAGTACCCTTGCATATTCAGCCATGCATTCATGTATCAGTTCAAGCATATAATTATACATTAGACACGCATTCTCATTGGGATAAATTTATTTCATCAGAATATTTAGTTATGTACTCATAAGTCAATTATTAGTCATGAATCAGACATGCATTAATTCAGTTTATTAGTCATGCATTAGTTATGCATGTTCAGTTTGTTATATTCAGCCATCATTCATATCAGTCATTAGATCATGTTCTATTTATTCATATTTAGTATGTATGTCAGCGTATGTTATTCCCCTCACTCTCAGTCTCATTCGAGGATGAATGTTCCCAAGGGGGAGATATTGTAATACCCCGAAGTTTCATAGCTAATAACGTCCCAAGAATGCCTAGTATTAGATTATAAATTGAATGATGATTTTTTCATGAGGAATTTTCAATATTTTCACTTTTTTCATGTGGCATATTTAATAAGGTTTCCATCGATATAAGATTCACTTAAATTCGATCACCGGATAAGAAGTTATGCCTATTTCAAGTTCCTATCGTAAAATAGCGCCATATTGGTAAGTGGCACGCCGCGCCATAGTCTAAAATGGTAATTTTCCTTTTCCAATGTCTCAACATGATTTCCCCCGCATCGCGCCAAAGTTCCAGGTCAGGAAGAAAGGGGCAACGCAATGGCTCTGCATCACGCCATCCCTTAGTTTCCCAATTGTCAAATTCAATTGACACGGTGCGATAGCGCCGCATTGCACTAGGGGCCCTATTCAATGTTTTTTACTAAAATTACAAGATGCATCCAAGGGTTAAAAGAGTCAATTTTCTATCCCTATTTAAACCCAACAACACATGATTTAGCCATTCTTCACCCAAAATATATTAGTTTCTCTCAAGAACAAGCTAGGGTTTCTATTGAGGATTCAAGTTCAAGTAGGTTTCACCATCAATCTTCACAAAATTGCTAACTAACGTATGCATAATGTTCACTCATGGACTCCTTTCGTCCATGAAGCCCAAGAATCTATTTTCTAAAGTCAAGATTTTAGATTTTCTTTATGAACTTCATGTTGGATTTTTTTTTTTATTGAGAATGATCAATTGAATTCAAATCCAAGCTGGGTGATTAATGTTATATGGAATTGATTTGTTTAGATGTATATTCATGTGAACCTATGATTAAACCCTAGGATGATGAAATTAGATGTTGAATCATGATATGTAATTGTTGTATAATGGTGTCTACATATATTGTGCCTATCATGTGTTTCATTAAATGCCGATATGAAGGAAAAGTGCCCAACTAACATGATATTATGAAATCCCTATGTTTGTACAAGTTTATGCAAATCACATGTTTGATGAAGTGCTTCAATATATGAATTATGAATTGTCTTGTTGGTCATGTGTTCACGTAAGTTATGCTATGTCAGTTACTTTCCATTAAGTCCTGGAGCTACTTGTACCCAATAATTTAGCTGTGTGCCTAGATCCATGTCATGTTTCCACGATACTCTCAGTCAAGCTATGATCAATAGAACTCAGTCAGTCGTGTGACTTAGGAAAATCAATAAATCTCAGTAATCTCAGTAGTTCAGTAATCTCAGTGATCTCAGTACTCAGTAATCTCAAGAACCTCAGTATTCCCAGTCAATCTTAGTAACTTCAGTATTATCAGTCAATTGTCAGAACTCAGTACATTCCTTCAGCCAACGGAGCTTAGTAAATTCAGTTTAGTTTAGCTCTGCTAAAATATACCACTAGTATCATTTCAGCTCAGCTAATTAGTTTAGTGTCTTTTAGATAGGATTAGGATTCAGCACCTAGCGAGCCTAGGGATGGGGACTCACCCGCTAGATAGGAATGAGATCCCTAGAAAAAATCCCTAAGTTCTAGAACTATGTAGCCAGCATAGGTTGATATGCACCCTACGTTTTTAGGGATATATATACATCTCATTTAGGTTACCTACCAAGAGGGGTTGACGGAAGAGTTCCCCATCAAAGAGGGTATACTCACAGTAGGTCTTTACCAGTAGCGCGGTACTGACACCCTTCCATCTGGGGTTATAGGTTAGAACACACCAGTTCATTTTTTGGGGTGTGTCGGTTAGATGATCACTTCTTACAGTTACAATTTTAGTCTTAGTCTTAGCCTTAGTAAAAGAACTTAGATAGTTCTTCAGATTTCAGGACTGGCAGATACAGTCAACTTAGATTTAGAACGGAACTGAGATAGTTCTATCAGATTTAGGACTATCAGATACAGTCATTCATGTTATCAGTTATATCAGTTATCAAAACTTATGCCATCAGTATTCATCTTTAGGACTGTCAGATACAGTCAACCAGACCAGTTCTTCATAATTAGAACTGTCAAACATAGTTATTTATGCATCAATAACATAGTATGAGTCCCTTAGATATTAGTAATTCTATTTTATTAGTAAAACTCATTAGTCAAAACTCAGTATTCAGTCCTAGCATAATCTCAGTTACAGTTACATATGCATGAATGTATTTTCACGTTCATGTTAGTCAATCAGTTAGTATTGTTCATACATATGAACCTATTGCATTCAGCCTACCTCACTTGCATACCAGTACAATCGAAGTACTGACAGATTTTTTCTATGGTGTCTTATACCATAGGTTTAGAAGCACGAGCTCTAAAGAACCAGTAGCATCTCAGTTCAGCGATTTGAGTTAGCAGTTAGTCCTCCTTTGAGTACATGATGATTTCATTATTAACTCAGTTTTCAATTTATTTCAGTAGTCAAAGTTAGTTGGGGACATTTCCCATCAACTTCTTATTTAGACAGTTTAGAAGCTTTTAGACCATAACATGTTAGACAGTTATTTCAGATTTGCTTTGATATTATTATACCATTTTCAGACATTGTTTATCAGATGTTCATTCAGTTTTGAACCTTATAGCCATTCAGTTCATGTTTCTATATTTTATGGTATATTATGCAGTATACAAGTACAAATATCAGTCATGGGTTAGCTTGTGGTCCTTCGGGGTCATAAGTACCGTGTAGCATTCTCGGTACCAGATTCGGGGCATTACAATTATGCAGGTGACAAAGTTAATAGAAAAAGAACCAATAGTACTTGCTCATTAATGGTGAAATCTCTTGTCTCATGGAATAACAAGAAGTAGAATTGCATCTCTATATCTATCACTAAAACAAAGTATACTGCTTTTGGGTTATGTTATGCTCAAATTCTTTGGATATCTCATCAACTAAGTGATTATGATTTATCTTTTAAACTTATGAAATTTTTTTGTGATAATTCCAGTGCTATTTGTTTGCCTAAAAATATCAAGCATTATTCTAGAGAAAAATATATTAATGTTAAGCATCATTTTATTAGAGATCATATGATAAAAGGTGATATTGAATTGTCTTTTGTTATCACAGATTTTTAATTAATAGATATTTTTACTCAACCCTTGCTGGAAGAACGTTTTGTTCTCTAAGAAAATCTCTTGGCATTATTTAAAAACGTTTTTGTGCTCTTAGAAAATCTCTTGGCATTATTTAAAAACCTTTTTGAAAAATATTCTTCCATATCCTAGATATTGTTTGCACATAAAAGTGGCTTTTCATTAATGTTGATTTAATTGATGTACTAAACCATTTATTTTCTTTCTCACCTCCTGTTCCATGTAGTATAATTATGATTCCTCTCCGATCTCCAAGGAAGCTTTTCAGACACTCCTTCCATCAATTCACTCTTCTGCCTCTCTATATATTTGATATCTCTCTTTCCCAAACTTCATTCTCTCTCTCTAAGCATAATGGCCAAAGGATCCAAGATATCCACTCCAGGAAACAGGCAAAGCTCCCTTGGCAAAGAGAAAGGGTAATCCTCTTCCCCAGTCCTTCTTGACTCATATTTCATTAAACAAAACCTTCCTCAAGCCTCTTCTAATTTTTCTCGCTCTAGTAAGCATCCATTTGTACCTGATGACTCTAGAAGTTCTAGAAAAAAGTAAAGTTTGATTTTGATAGTTCTCTAAACATCAAAACTAATTTTTAAGACCCATAAACAAAACCCTCTTTCACTCTATAAAGGGATTATGTCGTGTTTGGGCCAAACCTATATCTTTAATCAAAGTTTGTAATTTTAATAGCCAGTAGGTTACTATAGATGGTTCATCATGGGATTTACAACTATTGTAGTGCCTATGACTAGATTGACCTAGAAGGAGGTCCTATCTTAGTGGTCCAAAGAATGTGAGGTGATCTTTTTGAAGCTCAAGGGCTTGCTCACTCTAGCTCCTATATTAACTCTTTTAGTTGAGGGTGAGGGATTCACTATGTATTGTGATGCTTATGGTTCTATCTTGGGTTAGGTTCTGATCAATTATGGCCTAGTTATTATATATGCGTCGAGGTAGTTAAAGGTGAAACAACACAACTACCCTACTCATGATCTGAAGTTTGTGGTGATAGTTTTGCATTTAAAAATTAGAGACATTAATTTTATGGTGCTTGTTGTAAGATATTTATATACCTTAAAGTCTTTAGTACATACCCTAGGAAGATTCCTTCTTGTGTTAAGGAAAGATTTACTTTTCTTGAGTAAATTCAGAGTCTTCAATTGGAGAATAGTAGATTTTGTGCTATTCGTGATCATATTCTAAGAGGCAAGTTTTTTAGGGCATTATGAGGGAATTTTAGGATTCAATGGTCGTATTTGTCTTTCGAGAGTTGGGGACTTGATTCAATTGGTTCTTTGAGAAGCTCATAACTTTAGATACTCTATTCACCATAGGACAACTAAGATGTATTGAGATTGAGGTATTATTATTGATAGATTAGTATAAATAAGGATGTAGAAGAGTTTATGACTCATTTTTTATGTTGTCAATAGGTAAAGGCCAAGCATCAAAGACTGGGTAGCATGCTTTAGAGACTGCCCATTCTTGAGTGGAAGTAGGAGGGAATCCCTATGGACATTCTAGGTGGTTTACCTCAAACTTCTTGTGGTTTTGATAGCTTTTGGGTTATTGTAGATCGGTTGACCAAATTGGCTTATTTTATCCCTATATTGATCTCTTTTTGTATCGATAGGTTGATCTATATTTATGTTTGGGAGATAGTTTGCTTCATAAGGTACTTGCTTTTGTTATTTCATATAAGAGTTTAGCGTTCACTTCTAGCTTTAAGAAGAGTTTTTAGGAGGATTTGGGCACTCAGGTTAACCTTAGCACTACCTTTCACCTTAAAAATAAGAGACAATCAGAGAGGACTTTGAGGTTTTAGAGGATATTCTCCGTGTGTATGTTATGAACTTTGGAGGTAAGTGGGATCAACCTTTAGCCTTCGTATAGTTTGCTTATAATAGTAGCTACCATTCTAATTGAGATGGCTTCATTTGAGGCCATGTACGGTAGGCATTGTCGATCTTCAATTAATTGGTTTGAGTCCTATAAGGTTATCCCTCGTGGTACCAACTTACTTTAAAAGTCATTGGACTGAGTTCAAGTGATTCAGGATAGGCTAAAAGTAACTCAGGATAGGCCATAGCTTTGATTCTTTGAGTTAGTGATTTGTTTTTTCTTCTAGTACCGCCCATAAAAGGCTTGATGAGGTTCTAAAAGAGGGAGAAGCTCATCCCTAAATATATTAGGCTATTTGAGATACTTTGGATAGTTAGAGAAGTAGCTTATGAGTTGGTCTTAGCTCAATAATTTTTAGTTGTTCATCTTATTTCCTATTTATCTATGTTTGGTGCTATATTTTGGATGAGTATCATGTGCTTTATTGGGACTTGGTTTAGTTGGATGAAAGGTTGACCTTTATGGAGGAGCCAATTTATATTTTTGCCTAAGATGTTAGATAGTTACGTTCTAGTGAGATTCCAATAGTTAAAGTTCACTGGAGACACCGTCCATTTAAAGAGGCTACTAGGTAGATTGAGAGTGACATGTGGACCCAATATCTCCACCTATTCAAGTTTTCAGGTACATCTTAATCCTTTACTTTAGCAGATGAAAGTCCTTTTAGTAGTGGATATCATAGTAACTCTCCCAGTTATTACTTGAATTTATATGCATTTCCAATGTTTAGAGATTTCCCATAGCTGCCTAAGTCATTTATGACTTGTTGGGACTGACAGTTTAGTCATCAAGCAGTTCATTAGATTTTTAGAGCAAATTCCCTATTTTGAAGCTTTTGCTATTAAGAAATGGTTATCAAACCTAGAAGTCAAGTAAATTGTCTTAGATGCCGATTTAGACAACTTTGTTTCTCTGAAATATTGACTTTAGGCTAAAGGTAAAATTGGTTTTAGTCCCAAGGCTTTTGGACTCTCTTTGGGCTATTGGGTGAACTTTGGTTAAAATAATACTTTGGCTGTGGGACCGACTTTTAATCAAAACAACTTAGAATTAAAATTCAGATGGCATCATTAACTTTGAACTATCAAATTTTATAGGGGAGCATAGTTAGTTTGCTTTCATGGGATTCCAAATAAATTTTTAGAGTTCGATCACAAACTACACTTAACAAGTTTGTTGGTGCAACAACTGTAAGTACAATCCAAAAATAGCCTTTACATTTGCGAGACCTTGGATGATTTCTCCAAGTCAAAGGTTATTGGTCATCACATTTGTGAGCTGATCATCACATTCACGAGACAATCTTTATGATCATGATAAGACATCTCTCAGCTGATATAAGTTTCCTTCTTCATGCTTGTAGTGGACCTACCACATTTCGTGAAGGTTTAGCTAGGTCATAGATTGCGTTCACTAAGTGGTCCTTGTAATTGTGATGAAGTGACCATTATTAGCATTTAATTTTGTGAACCCAATTATCATCAATGTTTTCTTAAGTCTAATAGCTATAAAAGCGCTATAAATCTAAGAAATTATGGAGATCGATCATTGGGTGTTGAGGGTGAGTCAGAGGCACTATTGGGGTCATTTTCTCTCCTTTATTTCCATAAGTTTCCATGTAATTCTTTGGTTAAATTTAAAACCATAGTTTGTATTGGATCTGATTGGAGGTTCATTTGTGCTTAGATTTCACCCTTTTTAGGTGTAAATTATCCTTAAGTTTAAAGGGATGTGTTGACAATTTTAAATGTGTTATTCAATAAGCAGTCCCCATGTAGGATTTTAAGGTTGAATTTTGAACTGGAAATTTATAAACAATATGGGTATATTTAATCTCATCTAATGCGTATAATATTATTTTTATAGCACAGCAGTGTTCAGAGGCTTTTTGGAAGGGTAAAGCTTCAGAAAAGTGGACTTTCTCGAGCTTATGGTAGCGCCCCAGGTAGGCTAGGCCTACTTATCTTCCTTAAATTGAGATTTATCTTGATATTAGTATAGTATTATGCTATATTTTTGTCGGTATTTACAATTTGGTTGATGAATTTAGTAATTATTAATTATTTCGCCGATTAGAGAGCCTCTTTTTGGAAACTTTCAGCCCGTCTTTCATCAGATTAGATTAGATTGATACCATAGGACTAGTTTATACTTAATATCTTGGAATGAAATTATAAAATATTAACATAGGTTTGGGTAGGTTATTGACTTATTTTTTATTTTCGAGGCTGGTAGCGGGCCTCATTGACATTTTATTAGTTAGTATGCTTAGTTTAGCTCCTTGTAGGCTAAAGGAACTCTTAGGTTGTTATGTTAGATTGAAAATTGAACCTTAGGATAATTTAGGTAGTCTAAATGACCTTGGTTAGTGTTATTATACTAGATAAAGTAACCTTTAATCCATTTGGACAGTAAATCAAGACTTGATTGTTAGTATCGTTTCTCTTAATTCATTGACTGTATTACTTGGAATTTCATACCGAGTGGAGTTAAAGGAGACTTATGAACTTGGAAAATTATGATACTTGACTTATTTACCTTGTCGCAGCTTAAGTCCAATGATTGGTAGTTCCCTCATTACTATTATTTTGAGTTCATTTATGGCATAATTTCTATATGACACTTAAAACAAGTTCCAGTTTAAATCCAGTACTCATGATCTACATACGGAACCATATTATGAGGATACTATTCTTAGTTCTGGTTCAAGTTCAATATTCATGGTACAAATGGAGTTCCAGGTATGTTATCACATATAGGCACAATTTAATTGCAGTATTGTCAGTATTTTCCTTCTTGTTTACATCCATCCAGCTTATACAAGCTCGAACAAATATTTCTATCTTGATAATGACTTTTGTCTTATGGGGGTCTAGTTAGATGGTAGTTAGATTGCTCTTACTTTGAGTTAATGATTTTATCATGACCCAAAATTAGGCCCTAGCCGTGATAGGCATCCTAGACCAATGAAGGCCAGAGAAGACCCCTTAGCATAACATCATAAGCATTGTCAATAAACTTGTTCATAAATAAACCCATATAAACAAAGTACAACTAAATGAAATAAAACTTAAACCAATCCTTGCAAATGTAACAGCTGTCTACAATAGTTTACGAAGCCTCTAATAATTCAAATAAAGAAATCCTAATCCAGTACAACGCCTCAATGATACCATAAATCAAACATCTAGTGTCTAACAAAAGAAATATAGGCCTTTTGGATAATGAAGGGATCACCACTTTCTACGATTTGACGACTAGATGAAGCTATTATTATATAGTACCACGACAGTGTGCTTACATAATGAAATGATATAGCCACCCAAAGATGGTTAATACATGGAATAAATTGGCACATAGGACATATAATAAGACAAAAAAAAACTTTTTAAATGAATGAATGTAACATACATGTATAAAACAAATTAATATGGGGAAAATATAAGTTGTGATTCCAAGTAAAACAAAATCACACTTCTACTCTTTAATTCTGAACTAGATGATATCATCAATTTTTATTAAATACTACGGGCTATGTAGGTCCGGTCAATGCTTGTCCGGCTAATCCCCAATCCATGTTTGCCACATGAATTCAGATCTAAAACATTATGGCCAGAAATAATTCTCATAGAGAGAACATAAGGACATCCAATTAAGGATCAATGGACATAAGGGCATCCAATTAAGGATCAATCATCCCTATGTCGACAAAACACTGATTTCGGGTGTAAAGCCATGGACTCGCACCTTCTCAATTAATCATCTATTTCTCTATAAACCCATATTTTAGCTCTTCCACACCATTAGACATCGTTGAAATAATTTTATTTACATTAATGGCATATACCAATATTGATATCATCATACCAAGACTTGTAAGTTATCTATTCCATTAACTATTTAACTATAACGTCCATTTTCATAACATCATGCCCAATATCCTTATTATAAAACATTTTAGATTCCTTGTTCATTTGAAAACATAGGTGTAATCATTATTGAGTTTATCATAACAACTTTAAAAAAACTTCAAAATATAGTACTTTCCAAAGACACAAGGGATGGAAAAACAATGCTATTTCTTGTTTAGTTCGAAACTTCCAAGAGACTCCACATTCATAGCTTAAATGATTTATACTTCCAACATTTAACTTAAAACACACAAGATTTCACCACTTTTAAATAGTAATTTTTCCCTCTAGGGCCCAAACATGTGTTTAAAAATCCACCCTTAAAGTAAAGAGGAGAATTTAACATAAACTTTCAAAATGGAATTCTTAAACCTAGCTTCAAATCACCAACACAATATTACATATACAATAATTTAAATTTGTAAGTCATATAGTAATTGAAATACGGAGTGTTCAACATGCCTTTTAATGGAGAGAAATTGAATAAATCTTGAATTCTTGGCCTTGGAGCTTGAACCCTAGTTGATTTGCCTCTTAGTGTTTTGGGGAAGAGTGAGCTATGTTTTTGGAGAAAGGAATATGTTATTAGGGTTTGAAGTCATTAACAATAATTGGAGGGTGGTTTTTAATCAATTAAAGGACCAATATGAAATAAAATAAATCCCATCAAGCCTAAAGAGTCTACACTGTGTGACCGCCATAGTAGAGCATGTGCCCCCTCGACGCACTGCTCAAGGAAGAGCCATTCTAGTAGCTCCTCTTGACTTGGGGAACATCACAAACCTTATGTATGGGGCTCCATCGGTGTGACACACAACCTATTTTCAATGGTAAATCTTTCTTTAACATACCCTAGACCATCCCAAATGATTTCTACTCAATATATGGGTCATATAGGTTCATTTGTAGGCTCTCATATGAGGTGTTACATTATCATTCCTTGGTATCATTCATAATAAATATTAGGAGTAATTTTAAGATTAGTTTCTTCCATAACTTCATTTGAAGATGCAAAAAATGAGGGATATTTAGCCCGCTCAATATCTTCAAATTCCCAAATAGCTTTTTCGACCTTTTGGCTCCTCCACAATACTTTAACCAAAACTATCTTTTTGGTTCTCAACTTTCAAACTTGGATATCCAAAATATCTATAGGGACTTGCTCTTATGACAAAGAATCTCTGACACTAATATGCTCTACCAGGACAGCAAAAGACTGGTCATCTATACATTTCTTAAGCATATATATGTGAAATATGGGATAATTGATGCCAAACTCCCAAGAAAGTCCATCTCATATGTGACATTACCAAACTTCCTCAAAATATGATAAGGAATAATGTAGTGAGGACTCGTATTACCTTTTTTCTTGAACGTCATCACTACTTTCATAGGAGAGACTTTCAAGAACACCTAATCATCAATCTCAAACTGTAACTCTCTTCACCTCATATCGGTATATGATATTTGGATATTTTGAGTGGTTTTAATCCTCTCTCAGATCACATTAACCTTTTCTATTTAATGGTTTACAAGGCCAGGCCCAAAAATTCTAGTCTCGCCAACCTCATACCATCAAATTGGGAAGCTACATCTCCTACCATAAAGAGCCTTAAACGGTTCCATTAGAATGCTAGAGTGAGATGTCATTATAGCTGAATCCACCCAACTACCATTAATGTCAATAAAATAGACCCTTAGCATATTTTCCTAAGTCTAAATAGTATACTTCACTTGTCCGTTCATTTAAGGATGCAAAATGGTTCTAAGGTTCACCTCTGTTCCCAAACCCTTCTAAAAGGATCTCTAGAACTGGGAAGAAAATTGTGTACCTCTATTGGATATGATGGACATGAATCCCCATGCAATCAAAAAATCTCCTAAATACACAACCTTTAATAATCATCACCCAAATAATTTATTCTTACATGTAGGAAATGAGACGAATTGGTCATCCTATAAATGATGACCCAAATAGAATTGTACTGGTTTTGAAAATTCAAAAGATCTATAATAAAATCCATGTTAATCATCTCCCATTTCCACATGTGAATAGATATATCTTGAGACATGCCACCAGGCCTCAAATGCACAACCTTAACTTGTTGACAATTTGAACACTGAGAAACAAAATTTGCAACATCCCTTTTCATGTTATCAGCCAATACATCTCTTTTAAGTCATAATATATTTTAGTAGAGTCGGGATGAACTGTATACTTGGAGATATGAACCTCTGTCAAGATCCTCTCACACAGTCCATCAACATCGGGAACACACAGTCTCCCTAGATACCATAATATACCATGTTCCTCAAATTCAAATACCAACCTTTTGTTGACCAATATCTTACCTGATCATCAATATGGTATCACTAGACTACTTCTCCTTAACTTCAGCGCACAAGGATGACTTAGTTACTTCATGAAACATACTCCTCCATCCTTGGAATCAAAAAGTCAAACTCCTAAATTATCAAGCCATGGATGTCCTTTACCAAATCTTTCTTTTCCTCCTCAACTTGAGAAAAACTTCCCTGGTTAACTTACTAAAATCATCAGCAACAATATTATCCTTTCTTGGATGATAGTGCAAGCTTATGTCATAATACTTCAACAACTCAATCCACTACCTTAGCTTTAGATTCAACTCTTTCTGCATGAACACATATTACAGACTCTTGCAATAAATAAAAATGTCTACATATACCACATATAGGTAATGTCTCCAAAACTTAAGTACAAATAGCCCACCAATTTTAGATCATGGGTGGGATAATTCTGTTCATGAAACTTAAGTTGCTTAGACATAAAAGACACCACTTTCCCATGTTGCATAAGTACGCAACCAAGTCCCACCTGACATGCATCACAATAAACCTCAAATCCTTAAGTTCCCCTAGAAAGCAGTAAAATAGGAGAAATAGCCAATTGATTCTTCAAACTCTCAAAACTATTCTCACAAGTTTCAGACCAAAGAAATTTTACCTTTTTCTAAGTCAACCTAGTTTGTGCAGAAGCTATAGATGAAAAAGTTTCCACAAACCTCTTAAAGTAACCTACCAGACCTCAGAACCTCCTAATGTCAATTAGCGTTGTTGATCTAGGCTATTTCTTAACTAATTCAACCTTTTGGGATCCAACTTAATCCCTTTACTAGATAAAATACCTAAGAAAAGCTACAACACTAAGCTAGAATTCATAATTAGAAGTAGTACTCTTCACAGAAGGGGTAAAAGAAGTAGTCATTGGGTCCTTGCTTCCCCCAAGTGAACCTTTTACATTTGAACACTCCCTATGAATATGACAAAGTTTTCCACAACCATAATATACCCCTATATACAAAAGACATCTACCACGGTGAACTTTTCCACAAGTGGGGTGTAATGATCCTACAGGTTAGTTTTTATATTTTTTTCTTCTTTTTTTCATTTAGAGCTTTTCTATAGCCACCTCGAGTCATTTATGGATTGCAGGAGTTGACAGTTCAATAACTAGGTAGTTCATTTGGGTTTAGAGCTAATTTTCTATTTTGAAGTCTACAGTGGTTCGAATTGGCTATCCGATGAAACCTTCAGTTTAACAACCTTATATGCCAATTTTGACCATTCCATCAACTTTGGAATGCCAATTTTCAGCTAGAAAGACCTCTGGATTCGATCCCAAGGCTTCCAGACATATTCTGGTGTGGGGCCCACATATCATTAAAATGACCTTGGATAGAAATTTTGACTGTTCCGTAGAGTTTGGAACATCAAATTTGATAGGGTAGAATAGTTCATTTGCATATACGGGTTTCCAAATGAATTTTGAGGGGTCGGTGGACACTTGAAAAAATCTAAGTCTGTAACAAGTGTATTCAGTTGGTTTGTCCACTAAATTGACCCATTGGTATCTTTAGTGGAGGCCTCTTTAGAAGCCTTCTAGGCACTTTAGTAGTGCTGGCCATTGATGGGTGGTTAGTTTACCATAAAATTTGCACTCATTATTCATGTACATTACCTTTTCATGGATGAATAAATGAGACATAATTGCGATTAGATAAACTAATATCCATTTCTTCCAGGTATAGAGTTAAAGGGTTGGAAAGATATGGATTGAAGCTCAAATTAATCAAAAAGGGAGAAAGAAAGTGCATCTGAAGACCTGAAACAGAATGGACCTTAGGTATCGCGGTCGCGATCTGCTAACCACCATCACGGAAGTCAAGGATGAACAATTAATCAAGATCGTAGAGATAAACCACAGTCGAGTAGCCGTGTCGTAGCAAGACCTACACGATCGCGGCCTAAAGGAGGATTTTAGCCCAAGGGCCAAACTGTAATTGCACATCCTGATCCCAATTTGACAAAAATGGCTCAAACCCTATCATTATTTATCAACAATTCCATCTTTCCTAATTTTTAGGTTTTGTTTTGTGTAGTTCATAGCCTCCATTTTTGAAGAAGAAAATATTGTATAAATTTTGAGTGAAGAATATATTGGAGACTTTCTAAGTGAAAGATTTTCTCACTTTTATTATTAATATTGTAGGAGAGATAAGATTGAAGTAATATTCGCTTAATTCTTCAACAATTCATTTCAATGGAGATTATGGGTATATCTATACTTATTTATCTTATGTGTATCTAAATCTCCCTCTTGGGTTATGTGTGAAATAAGGGTTTAAGTGTGTGTGGGTTGTTATTGTTAGCATCTATTTGGTAGTTCAATTTTATGGCTTTTATCATTATTATGCTATTTTTCATGGGATTTGATGGGTGAAATCCCCAAATACCCACATGGGTTTTGTAATGCCCCCGAGAGCATACCCTAGGTGTCACACGGTGCTTACAGTCTCGAGAAACCACAAGCTAACCCATGAGCTAGTACCTACTGTGAGCACTAGTTAACATGATCATAAATGCGGAAGAATACTGACATGCTATAAGGTTTTAATAACTGAATTCAAAATTGAAATATGAGTCTATAGAAATAACTGACTGAATCTGATAAAATATCAATAAACTGGATAACTAACTGTAATGTCTATATACTAAATAACTAACTCTAATGTCTATTAAGCCTCTAAAATTAAATGACTATGAGTTGATGAGACAGTCCCAACTAACTCCAACTAACTACTAAAATGAGATATGAAATAAAGTAAGCTTGTCCTCGAAGTATGAGGACTCACCACTGCTACTGTTGAGGATCTGATAAGTCTAATCACGATCTGAGAACTGAGCATTGGAACCTATGATATGATACATCATAGTGCAAAATAAATGTTATGCGATCAGTACTTTAAATGTACTGGTATACTAAATGAAGTAGGCTAATATGCATGGTTTAATGAACAGAACTAATAATTAATTGAATAAGCATGTAGAATGGAGTACTAAATAGAGATCATGAAATCTGTAGGTATTGGGAATATGTGGAAACCTGTAAATATTGAGTATGCATGAAAATCCATAAATACTAAAGATACATCAAAATTTGTTAATACTGAGAATGCAAGACTAAGCATAAAACATGAACTGAGTAAAATCTATAAACTAAAATACTAAAATAATAAAATATGTATGCTTTGGTCAATCAACACTAAGACTGAATAACTAAATTGGGACTGTAACTGAGACTGTATTTGAGACTGTGGGAGATATCATCTAACTGACATTCCCCAATTTGAGCTAATCAGGGTCCAACCTGTAACCCAGTTGGAAGGGTGTTAATACCATGCCATGGGTACCAACACTAGCTGTGTGGATCCACTAAACTGATATAATGTCCAAAGGACTAAGGGTGCAAGCCTGAACTGATGGGTGACCCCTTTGAGATAGTCAAGCCTAATCTGACGGGTGACTTTTCATATCCTACGCTGGCTATGTAGTTCTGGAGTATATGGACTGCTACTAACGACTCTGCCTATTTGATGGGAAAGCTGCCATCCCTACACTCGCTGGGTGCTAAATCCTACTCCCCACTAAAAAACACTGAAATACTAAACTGTTCTGGGTTTAACTGACTAATATTTGACTATTTTTATAATGCTCATAGTATGTTCTGAAGACTATTCTGTAATGTATTGAAACTAGACTACATAAAAAACTATGGTTTTTGGGAATTTAATACCCCTAGGACTCAAAAAAACAATGGTAAAATGATACGAAAGCTTGGGGGACAAAGGATGAAGGATTTTATTAAATCAATCACTCTTGTAGGCGTTTCATCAAACACTTGTAGTTCATGGTTTAAAACAATCATAGGAATTTCATGGAACTTATAGAAATAGCATGAATTCTACATAATAGTATTAAATCAAGGTTGAATTCAATAAATAATAATATTAAAACATGGAGGATTGAATAACAACAATAATTTCATTGAATCATGGTATAAAATCAATAGTGCATGGAGATTCATAGGTGAAACCACAATCTAAAATCTATCAACTTACAAAGATCAAAATTTTATAATTTAAATAAGATACTTGCACTCCATGGATGAAAGAAATCCATGGATGAACATCTAACATACCTGGGATAGTGAATTTAGGAGGATCGATGGAGAGTTCTTAAGATTTGTCCTTGAATTTGAAAGTTAGGGTTCTTGTTCTTGAAGATAGTTGATTTTAATTTGAGAGAATAATGAAAAAGTGAGAAAATAATGTTCTCTTAGGTTTAAATATTGTGTTTAGGTGGATTTCGAGCAATGGGAAAAGACCAAACGGACCCTGTAATTTAAAATTGCAAAACTAGAAGAATTCTCGATTTTCACCCTTGGCACGATGCGTCACTATCGTGCCAAGCCACTGAAAAGGGAGAATTGGGAAAATACATGGTAGTGCTGGGGAACACGATCCCCTAGAAATTTCAACTGGAACTTCCTCATAGGTAAGACTATTCTGAACATCTATGCTTTCTAGGGGAACAACTAAAGCTGGATCACCAATACAGTTTTTCAACAACGAGAAATAGAACACGGGGTGTACTGAGGCTATATTTGAAGGCTACTCAAGCTTGTAAGCTACCTTTCCAAAATGAATGAGAATTCTGAAGGGACCATCATATCGGAGACTGACTTTTCCTTTCTTGCCAAATCTCCTTATTCCCTTTATGGGAGAGATTTTTAAGTACACAAAATCACCAAACTCAAACTCGAGATCCTTTCTCCTCATATTAGAATACAATTTCTATTAGCTTTGGGCTACCCTAAGCCTTTCTCTAATAAATTTAACCTTCTCTAACACATCAAAGACCAAGTCAGACCCTAATACTACGACCTCACCTACTTCAAACCAACCAAGCAGAGATCTAAATCTCCTTCCATAACGAGTCCCAAATAGAGCTATTCAAATCTGGAATGATAACTATTATTATATAATAATTTGATCAAAAGCAAGTGGTCATCCCAACTACCTTTAAAATCAACTATGTATGCTCTCTGAATATCTTTAAGAGTTTGAATGGTCTGCTCTTCTTGACCATCTATCTGAGGGTGGAAAGCTATACTGATATGGACTTCGGTACTAAGACCTTTTTAGAAGGCTTCAAGTTCATGAAGGCTGCTGGGGAACTCATAAAACCAAAGGACATGACTATAAATTTGAAGTGGTCATACTGAGTTTGGAAAGCTGTTTTTGGAATGTCATATTCCCTGATGTTGAGCTGATGATAGCCTGATCTGAGGTCTATCTTAGAAAAGTAGCTGGCACCCTGAAGTTGGTCAAACAAATCATCGATTCTAGGAAGTGGATACTTACTCTTGTTAGTGACTTTATTCAACTGATGGTAGTCAATACATATTCTAAGAGAACCATCTTTCTTATGCACAAATAAAACTGGTGCGCCCCACGAAGAGACGCTGGGTCTGATGAATCCGTTATCTAGGAGATCCTTCAACTATTATTTTGTTCTTTGAGTTTAGATATAGCCATTCTATATGGAGAAATAGATATAGGTTGAGTATCTGGGAGAACTTCTATTTCGAAGTCGATTTCCCTTTTGGGAGAAACTCCGGGAAGATTTTTAGGGAACATAGCTGAGAATTCATTTACTATTAGAACTAACTCAAGAGATAAAATTTCTAATCTAGATTCCTTGACTAAAACAAGATGGTAAATACACCCCTTCGATATCATCTGTTTCACTCTAAGGTACCAAATCAACTAACCCCTAAGAGCTGTGGTACTACTCCTCTATTCAAGGACTGGTTCATTTAGGAACTAAAAATAAACTATACTTTTCTTCAATCAATTGAGGCATAGAATGAGTGGAGCCAATCCATGCCCAGAATAACATTGAAATCCATCATCTTTAACTCTACGAGATCAACTAAAGTAACTTTTTGAGATATTATGACCAAACAATTCCTGTATACCTTTCTAGCTACAATACAAACACCTACTAGGGTAGACACTGAAAAGGGCTCTGCTAGAGTTTTGGGACTGACTTCAAAATTGACAGTTATATATGGAGTTACAAAAGAAAGAGAAGCTCCAGGGTCTTATATATGGAGTTACAAAAGAAAGAGAAGCTCCAGGGTCTAGTAAGCCATAAACATGTAAGTAAAAGACCTGTCACGTACCAGAAACTACGTCAGGAGAATTTTCTTAATTTTGGTGGGACTGAAGAGCATATAATTTGTTCGGATGCTGACCACTAGTAGCACTAGAAGTGGCAACCTGCTGAATTGGGCGACCGAATGAAACAAATGACTGATGAGACTAGCCCTATTGGCAGATATCACTACCTTTCTGAGCAACTACCCGACACTCCTGAATCTATTGGCTTGGCTTGCCATACCCAAAGCATACATCAATACCCACTCTATACTTACCCTAATGGTGTTAACTATATTTCTAACATAGAGGATTTGTACAAGAGCTGCTAACACTAACCTAGGACTTAGAGCTTGGTGCTCTATCCCTATTATCATTTCTAAATTTAGGTACGAGAGAACTGGCTGAAGAGGGTGCTGAGATAAAGACCTCTAATTAAATAGAGGATGGTTGCCACCCTTTGACTTTGGCTGACTGAAGTTAAAACTATGCGTCCTAGCCCTTTTGTTTTTTTCTCCCTCTCCTTAATCTTCTACTTCTCTATCTATTAAGAATAGACCATCAGCCTAGACAAGTCCATCTCACTAATCAGCATTGTGGTCCTGCACTCCTTGACCACACTATCTGATATGCCAGACATAAACTTACTTATCTTGGACCTGTTATCAAATATCACATGAGGAGCATATCTAGATAACTGAGTAAACTTAAGGGAATACTCCCTCACGCTCATGCTGCCCTGCCTCAAGTTAATAAACTGTAACACCTTGGCCTTCTTCTACTCCAATGGGAAGAATCTATCTAAGAATATTGTAGCATACCCTTCCCATTCAATAGGCCCTGTATCTACACCCCTATCAACTTTCCACTACTTAAACCAAGTATGGGCTTCATCCTGTAACTGGTATAAATCCAACTCAGTACTCTGACTAGATGTCACGCCTATAGCATCCGTGACCTTCTAAACCATATTAATGAATTTCTATGTAACTTTTTCAAACTTGGATTCCATGAAAGAAGAAGGATACATTTGGGTGAAATCCTAAATTCTAGTTGCAGTAGTATTAGCCACTGGGTTGTCCAAAATAGTAGCTGGCCATTTATTCTATGCTATTATGGAGTTTTCTAGAGTAGTGAATGTAGCTCTAAATTCTGCATGAAAGATATGCTCCTTCAGAGGATTTGCCTAGATGGGCTGAGGGGCTGGTAAGTTTCCTATTATTCTTCCGTTATTCTTGGGAAGGATGTTCTATAAATATAAGAAAGAAATGGATTTGATAGGGAGTTTAACTTGAGATCATTCTCACTCTCACAACACAAATACTGAAAGAAGGAAAAGTTTTTCCAAAACTCCTTGTATCCTTTCATCCATAACTATGGCGCGCTATACACCCATGCACAAGACTCTACTTGATGTGGCTTTTAGACTTTCTAGGACAACTTAAAACCTTAGGCTTTAATTTTAAGTTTGTAATGCCCCGAGAGTATACCTTGGGCGTTACACAGTGCTTACAGTCTCGAGGGACCACAAGCTAACCTATAAAATGGTACCTGCTGTGAGTACTGGATAACATGATCGTAAATACGGAAGAATACTAACATGCCATAAGTTTTTAATAACTGAATTCAAAACTGAAATATAATTCTAAAGAAATAACTAACTGAATTTGATAAAATACTGATAAACTGGACAACTAACTGTAATGTCTTAATACTGAATAACTAACTCTGATATTTGATAAGCCTCTAAAATTGAATGACTTTAAGTTAATAGGATAGGCCCCAACTAACTCTAACTACCTACTAAACTAAGATATGAAATAAAGAAAACCTGTCCTCAAAGTATGAGGACTCACCACAGCTACTACTGAGGATATGATAAGTATAATTGCGAGTTAGGAACTGAGCATCAAAACCTATGATATGATACATCATAGCAAAAAATAAAAGGTATGCGATCAGTACTTTGAATGTACTCGTATGCTAAATAAGGTAGGCTGATAGGCATGGTTTCATGAACATAACTAATAATTAACTGAATATGCATGTAAAGCATGGAGTACTGAATAGAGAGAATGAAATTTGTAGGTACTGGGAATATGTGTAAATTTGTAAAAACTGAGTATGCATGAAAATTTGTAAATACTGAAGATACGTGAAAATCTGTGATACTAAGGATGCATGACGAAGCATATAACATGAACTAAGTAAAATCTATAAACTAAAATACTGAAATAACAAAAATCTATATGCTTTGGTCAAACAACACTAAGACTGAATAACTGAACTGGGACTGTAACTGAGACTGTATCTGAGACTGTAGGAGGTATCATCTAACTAACATTCCCTAATTTTAGATAATTTGGGTCCAACCTGTAACCCCAGTTAGAATGATGTTAATATCATGCCATGGGCACTAACACTGGCTGTATGGATCCACTTAACTGATATAATGTCTAAAGGACTGAGGGTGTCAAGCCTGAACTGATGGGTTACCCCTGCGAGATAGTCAAGCCTAATCTGATGTGTGACTTTTTATATCCTATGATGGCTATCTAGTTCTGGAGTATATGGATTGATACTAATGACTCTGACTATCTGATGGGAAAGCCTTCATCCCTACACTCACTTGGTGCTAAATCCTACTCCCAACTGAAAGAAACTGAAATACTAGACTGTTCTGGGTTTAACTGATTGATCTTTGACTATTCTGATAATGCTCATAGTATGTTCGGAAGACTATTCTGTAATGTACTAAGACTAGACTACAAAAACAACTATGGTTTTTGGGTTTTCAATACCCCCAGGACTCAAAAATAACAATGCTAAAATGAGACTAAATCTTGGGGGACAAAATATGAAATTTTTTATTAAATAACTGTAAGAACCCACAAAATTCTCTCATAGAATGAGCCTTAGGGTGTGTCAAGTGAGGTGTGATTCCAGCTCTAAAAGACTGAGAAGTGACTTCCTAAGTAAGTACCATGTTAACCATCTAGAATATCCCTAAATTTGAATTTTTATCACATGGGAAATTTGATAAGCTTTCCATCGATATAAGATTCTCCCAAATTCAATACCCGAGTAAGAAGTTATGGCTAATTTAAGTCTAGTCATAAAACAATATTATTTTAGAGCTTGGCACATTGCGGAGAGGGTCTATTTGACAATTGTCAAATTCCAGTTGAACTTCGTGATAGTGGCGCATCGTGGAGGACCCCAATTTCTCAATAGTCAATTTCCAGTGGCCTAGCGCAATTGTGACACATTGTGCTGAAGTTTTAGGTCCCAATCAGTGGGATAACGCGATGGCTCAGCATCGCGGTGACTCCGAGATTCCCATTTGTCAATTTCCAGTGAGCTACCGTTATAGTGGTGCATCGCGGTGGCCCATAAAATTGGGTTCCCAGTTCAATTACTCCATCTTCGTACAGAAGTTAAAAAGGGCATTTTGGATATTTTTCAGGCCTCTTAAACCATGCAAACACCAAATCAAGGTCATTTACAAGCATTCTATGAAGTTCTTCTCAAGTTTTCTCTCAACAAAAACCCTAAGTATCCAAAACCTCTTCTAAGAATCTCAAGAATCTACTATAGATTTTCTAAATTGAGTCAGATTCAAGATTCCCAAGTCAAGGTCTTCAAGAACCCTCTCCCAATAGTAAGAAGAGGAAGTTTAGAGCAAGCTTGTTCATCCAATTCCATAATCTAAGGTGTGTGAGGTTTTGAACAAGGGTAACACTTTCACCCTTGTGCACAAAGGCTTATTTAAACCATGATTTTCCTGAAATTTATGAGGTTTTACATGAATTTGAACTAGGGGGTTTCACCCATTCTTATTGAATGCATTATCTTGATATTTCCCATGAATTGAGAGTTAAATGGCATTATTTGTACATGTTTTCTTGAGAAATTATAGCTGGGTCTATACCCTATGATTTTAATCTTTGAGAAGTCAATAGTTGAAATATTTGAAACATTTAAGTATATGAGTATGTTGAGATTTTGAGATAAATTGGAGAAATTTCAAGATTTCTATATGAGTTATGAATCTATATGCTATCTATTATGATTTTGATGAGTTTTTACTTGAGATTGAATTATGGGTTACTAAGCCCTACTTGAGACTTGAGATTTATGAACTATTGTGCAATAAGCAACCATGATTTGAGGATTCTGGGATTTATTGAGAAATGTTTTGACCTAATGGTTATGGAGTTTTAAAATCCACTCTACTACATGAGATTTTAGATTTGATTATTGGGTTCGTGGTGAACCATGAGATTATTTCTAAAAGTAGATTTTTACGAGATGAGCGCAGATAATCTAAAGGAAGTAGTATTTAGCACCAAGCGGGCAAGTTACTATGATTTCTTACCCCAATACTATGTGCCACCATAGGATGGGCCTGAGGTCGAGTTTATGATTTTATTGGGCCTAAGGCTGAGTTGATATTTGGCTCGAGGCTGAGCTTTTTTAGTGATTATTAGACCTAGGTTATACTCCCTAGCAAAGAGTATGATGCTCTTTCTCAACGTGGGGTCTCTTTCTTAGGAGGACAAAACGTTGGACTCTATGTAGCTAGCATGGTTTATCTCGGTTAAGAGAACCTCCCTTCCCCTTTAAACTTTGAGATCCGTACTTCGTTGAAAACTAAAGTATTTTCCCTTCCTATGATCTATTTTCCTAATGGTAAAGCTGCAAAATGGTTCCCTAACTAAAGCATTTCCTAGATAGGAGTTGTTTCTCTAAACAAAAGTATTCTTCCTTGATATACTATTTTCCATGAAGCTTTGAGATTAGTTATTTTCTAAAACTAGAATATCTTTCCATTGAGATTGAATGATTTTCCTAAAGCTTGAAATGAGATACTTTCCTAAAGTGAATGAAATGCCTTCAAGAATGTTTCAAAGTTATATTATTCCAAATTCCAAGTATTTGAGTTCAAAAATTTTATGAGATCTTGATCGTTAAAGAAGTTCTACTCTCTATGAGATATATGAATGATTTCAAAGTACTGTTTAAAGTTCCTTTAGCCTTGAGGATTTAGAATAAGAGAGGATTTTTTATTTCAAAGTTAAAGTATGATGACTCTTAAGATTTATGTTACATGCTTCATCTTGCATGACTTATGAGCTCTAGATTTTCTACTTGTTCAAGCAATGTGAGTCATCCAGTATTGCATACATGATTTGATTGAAGAAAATTGATACTGTTTTATACATATGCATCCACCCCCATATACTAAGTACATTTCCAAGTGCTGATCCACAAATACGTCTATGTGCTACATTGTCTCATAATGTAGGTACAAAGATTTGTAGTGCATGCACTATATCCAGGCAGTTTGCATCTTCCAATCAGCAGATGATGGGTCCTTTTTTTATTCAAGGGCTCAAGTTAGTGATACAGTTGAATCATGTCATATTTTCTTTATCCTGTCCTATTGAGTTGGGGTGGTTGGGATTCATGACCCAGCTACCTATAGTCAGTACTAGTAGAGGCTTCATAGATAGTCCGTATTAAGTGATGCATTGAGTTTCAGTTTATCGTAAAAGTAGAGTTGTAACCTTGTGACTTCAGTTTGGTATTGAGCCAATTTATAATAGAGTTATTTTTGCTTTATTCCTTAAGATTTAAGCACTTTGTTCAGTTGCTTATGAGTTATGCCAATAGAAGGGTTATCTTGGTGTCACTTGTGACCCTAGGCACCGTATGGCATCCCAAGGGGTGATTTTGGGTCATTACAAACTTGGTATCAGAGCACAAGGTTCAAGTGTCTCAGGGTGTCTATAAAGCCATGTCTAGTAGAGTCTTGTAGAACGATACAGAGACGTCTGTTCCTTTTTTTGAAAGGCTATAAGGCATTTAGGAAATGTCTCTAATCTTTTGAGTCTTAGCTCATGCTATAGAAAGATTCTCTATGAGCCTACACAGATCCTTAACTTTCTCTATTCAGGCCATCTCTGCCTTATTTTTAATGTATCAGAAATAGTCAACCTTGAATCATTATTGATAGTAGTGGGATTGTAATCGAGCTAGAAAGTATCCCATCAGTGCTTTTGAGTTCCAATAATTAAAGTGCTTTATTCATGATTCCTGAAAGTCGAGCACTAAGCCCAAGTTAGAAGTACTTTCATATTCCTTCTCAGAATCCATAATGTGAAGCTATGCTACCTTACCTATGTATTTTTATTGAGATATCATGATTATTAAGTTCCAGTTCCTTCCTAAATAACATTCTCAGATTGGCTAGTAAGAAGCTTCAGAAGTCGCACAAAGAGGCTCGATAGGAGCCTTATGGTATGTCATGAGTACCTCGTGTTTAAAATTTTTCCTCACTCTTATGAGTCATGCGAGTGAGACAGAATGAGATTCGTATTCTTAGATCATTGAATATTGTGTTTTAAATTTCTATCTATTGCAATATGTAACCTTGTTATCATTGTGTTTTTGAAAAGAAAAATCAAAGTCTAGTGAAGCTGTGTGGGGCTCTTTCGATTCACTAGCATGTTACTTTGTTATTCATCTCATTTTCTTGTTCAAAACACAAAACCAAAGTGTAGTGGAGTAATGTAAGGCCTTTTTCGATTCACTAGCAACTTGTTGCGCATTTGATTGTTCTTGTGTTGGTTGAAACTAGAGGTTTAGAGTTATAGTGACAAGAAAGGTGGTAAGGGCCATTTATTAAATTTATATGCATATATGTATAGTTAAATTTTGTTGCACATGTTTAGGCTAGTAATGAAGTGTTATGTCCTTGTTTGTTTATTAGTGAGAGGTGGAGAAGGGGTTATTAGTTAAGGGGAAATATTGTTTGTTTGAAGTATGAAAAGTTATTGATGACAATTGTTGTGTTAGAAAGTATAGATTATCGATGGAAGTACTCGGTGGATGGGTGTTATTAAGTTAGGCGTCCTTGAGATTTATAAGATGGAGTTTAGTCAAAACTTATAAAGCTATGAGCTAAGTTGGGGTTGTATAAGTAGGTGGATAGTAATGACGTGTAGAAGGAGGATGTGTTAATGAATTAGGAATAGATGGGCCATGTGATTACGATCGGTTATTATTGATTATGAAGTTCGAGTGGGCCATATGAAGTTTCGGTTATTGTTGATGTTTTATTTCATAGATTCTGAGTGAGATTAGCACAAGACACTAAGTTTGAATGATTAGTGGTAGTGAAAGTAGAGGTGACGATTTCTTATTTAATAGTACTAGTTATAGGGGAGTGATCTAATAGGCTTGAACAATGTATGCAAGAGCTTAAGTTTGTTTGATTCTCAATCAAGTTTGATGTTGTATGTATGATGTAGAAGTGCGCCTAAGGTGTTATGGGGCTATTATTTTTGAGGATTACTGCGTGTTGTTTGGTTAGTAGTAATGTTAAGTTGCTAGGTGGGGCTAGTGAGATAATGAATGATGTCCTTGATAGCTGAGTTAAGGAGTTGTGAATGAACATGGTGTATGATTTTGATTCTCATGGTTTAGAAATATAAGTTTATAGGAGATGTACTGGTAGGCTATGACATTAGTTGTATGGATCGTCAATAGGATTGGAGGTACCCATTCTAAGCGTTAAGTTTTAAATAATGACTATTGGGGCCATAGAAGGATGATGTGTGTCTCAGGAGGTAGTATTATGAGTGGGTGTTACACTTTAAGGAGTGAAATGATTAAATGTGACATGGAGCAGTTACAGCTGACTGAGGATATGACCCTGGATAGGAAGATTTTGAGGAAAAGCATTAGGATAAAGGGCTAAGGGTGTGGATGAGTCGTAGTTAGTAATTGGGTGGACTTTGGTGTCCTCGACTTGGCAATGTGCAATTTGATGTGGATGTCGTACCTATGTCATTTTTATGGTGTCTTATGCTTTTGATGTTTTTGGTATACTACATTTTTCTTGAGCTGGAGGTCTATCAAAAGTGGTCTCTCTACTTCTCTAGAGGTAGTGGTATGGACTGCGTACAATCTACCCTCCCCAGGCCCCACTTATGTGGTAATATATTGGGTTTGTTGTTATTGTTGTTGCTATTTTTGTTGATGTTTTACGCTTTAAAGTGTAGTCATTCGGGTCAATTTCTTCAGTTCATATGCATTGTTATATCCCCGACTCTAGAGCAAAATGATTACAGCCAGACTAGAATTTATATGGTGGTTCACTACCTTGGAGTGGTGGCTTATGTCTAAGGGGGAGATGATAGAACCGGTAATCGGGTCAAACCTTAAGACTCTAGTAGATGTACCCGTGAGCTATAGAATAACTTTGAGTAAGATTGATGCTTGACCCAATCTCATTTCAGCACTTTCAGTTGTCCAATTACTTGCTCATGTTTTACTTTCTTGTTCCATGATCTTAATTCATGTTCATGCATATGGTAGAGAATTATGTACTCTCCTAGTTCCTAAAATGAGGAGTTCTGGTTCATCTAGTAGTCGGGATCACATCCCATAAATTTTGAACTATAAATTCAGGTCATATAACTCATGACTTAAGTACTCGAGCAATGCTTTTAGTGATTCGCTAAGTCCAGATTTATATCATGTATGTCCTTGTGTTAGATCGCTTTAATAAGTACATGATGTTAAATACCTTAAACCTCAGTTGAGTGCCAGGTAGGTACAACGTCCCTTCATGCGCCAGGTCCTCATGTTCTAACTTTTCAGTGACCACTTCCTTAGGTCGCGATAGATATAATGAATAGTGATGCTAGTAGGAAAGAGTAAATGGGTCGTGTAGGAGAGGATAGTTGTATGTATGTATTTATTCTTGGGTCCCTACTATCCAAGAAGCTCAAGAACCCTTTTTCTAAAATTCAAAGATTATATGTTTATGAGTTGTTCGTGATTTATGTGAGTTGAAATCGATGTTCATATTGTGATTAAGTTGTGATTCACATTTGCTTACAAGGTTTTCAAGCTTTGACTCTAGTATGTGATGCTCATGTGATGTTCATAATGAACACTCTCTAAATTGCTTACTAAATGATATGTCCACGTCAATTTAGTGTGGAAATTGTTGAATAAGCAAAGCATGCTCCCCATAAGTTTGATAAAATGCTTATGTGAACGAATTAGAGCCATTATGGCATGTTGACCAGGAATCCCCAATTGTGTGTAAGATCATGCATGCCAAGTGTTCGTTGAAAAGCCTTAGTGAATGAATGGAGATATGCTAGTATGATATTCCCCAATTATGTATTCTCCGATACATGCCAACACCTAATTACGTGCTAAGTATTTGATGCAAGACCTTGTTGAGTGAAATATGATTCAATAGCATGTCCCCCTATGTTATTACATATTTAGGAGTCCTAAATGCGTGAAGTGATGCTTACTGATTGTGATGGTGAATGAATGCCTGTGGTCTTGATTATTCAAGAATGGTTATGTTTTACTTTTATGTTATTGAGTCCTGGGGGTATTTATACCCGACAATTTAGCTGCCGTCTAGAGCCATATCAGTTTTTGCGATAATTTCAGTCGATCCATGATTCTCAGAACTCATCCCTTCTAATCTAAAGTGTAGCTATGTATCTATTATGACATGAGTTCTTGCAATTTTCAAGGCATTTAAGAGTTTAGAAAGATTCTGAGCCCGTTTAGCAAATTGCTTCGGCTATGTATACTCAGTTTTTCCTGTGTTCTTAGTCTAGCTAGTGACATTCGAGGATGAATGTTTTCAAGGGGGAGATATTGCAAGAACCTGTAAAATTATCTCGTAGAATAAGCCTTAGGGCGTGTCAAGTGAGGCGTGATTCTGGCCCTAAAAGATTGAGAAGTGACTTCCTAAGTGAGTATCGTGTTAACCATAAAGAATTTCCCTAATGTCTACTTTTTATCACATAGGAAATTTAATAAGATTTTCATTGATATAAGATTCTCCCAAATCCGATACTCGAGTAAGAAGTTATGGCTAATTTAAGTCCTAGTCTGAAACAACATCATTTTAGGGCTTGGCGTATCGCAAAGAGGGTCTATTTGACAATTGTCAAATTCCAGTGGAACTTCGCGATAGTGGCGCATCGTGGAGGACCCCAATTTCTCAATAGTCAATTTCCAGTGGCCTAGCGCGATTATGACACATCGTGCTGAAGTTTTAGGTCCCAACCAGTGGGATAACGCGATGGCTCAGCATCGCGGTGACTCCGAGATTCCCATTTGTCAATTTCCAGTGAGCTACCGCGATAGTGGCGCATCGCGGTGGCCCATAAAATTGGGTTCCCAGTTCTATTACTTCATCTTCGTACAGAAGTTAAAAAGGGCATTTTGGATATTTTTCAGGCCTCTTAAACCATGCAAACACCAAATCAAGGTCATTTACAAGCATTCTATGAAGTTCTTCTCAAGTTTTCTCTCAACAAAAACCCTAAGTATCCAAAACCTCTTCTAAGAATCTCAAGAATCTACTATAGATTTTCTAAATTGAGTCAGATTCAAGATTCCCAAGTCAAGGTCTTCAAGAACCCTCTCCCAATAGTAAGAAGAGGAAGTTTAGAGCAAGCTTGTTCATCCAATTCCATAATCTAAGGTGTGTGAGGTTTTGAACAAGGGTAACACTTTCACCCTTGTGCACAAAGGCTTATTTAAACCATGATTTTCCTGAAATTTATGAGGTTTTACATGAATTTGAACTAGGGGGTTTTCACCCATTCTTATTGAATGCATTGTCTTGATATTTCCCATGAATTGAGAGTTAAATGGCATTATTTCTGCATGTTTTCTTGAGAAATTATAGTTGGGTCTATACCCTATGATTTTAATCTTTGAGAAGTCAATAGTTGAAATGTTTGAAACATTGAAGTATATGAGTATGTTGAGATTTTGAGATAAATTGGAGAAATTTCAAGATTTCTACATGAGTTATGAATCTATATGCTATCTATTATGCTTTTGATGAGTTTTAACTTGAGATTGAATTATGGGTTATTAAGCCCTACTTGAGACTTGAGATTTATGAACTATTGTTCTATAAGCAACCATGATTTGAGGATTCTGGGATTTATTGAGAAATGTTTTGACCTAATGGTTATGGAGTTTTGAAATCCACTCTACTACATGAGATTTTAGATTTGATTATTGGGTTCGTGATGAACCATGAGATTATTTCTAAAATTAGATTTTTACGAGATGAGCGCAGATAATCTAAAGGAAGTAGTATTTAGCACCGAGCGGGCAAGTTACTATGATTTCTTACCCCAAAACTATGTTCCACCGTAGGATGGGCCTGAGGCCGAGTTTATGATTTTATTGGGCCTAAGGCCGAGTTGATATTTGGCTCGAGGTTGAGTTTTTTTAGTGATCATTAGACCTAGTTTATACTCCCTAGCAAAGAGTATGGCGCTCTTTCTCAACGTGGGGTCTCTTTCTTAGGAGGACAAAACGTTGGACTCTATGTAGCTGGCATGGTTTATCTCGTTTAAGAGAACCTCCCTTCCCCTTTAAACTTTGAGATCCGTACTTCCTTGAAAACGTAAGTATTTTCCCTTCCTATGAGACATTTTCCTAAGGGTAAAGTTGTAAAATGGTTCCCTAACTAAAGCATTTCCTTGATATAAGTTGTTTCTCTAAACGAAAGTATTCTTCCTTGATATGGTATTTTCCATGAAGCTTTGAGATAAGTTATTTCGTTAAGATAGAATATCTTTCCATTGAGACTGAATGATTTTCCTAAAGCTTGAAATGAGATACTTTCCTAAAGTGAACGAAATGCCTTCAAGTATGTTTCAAAGTTATATGATTCCGAATTCCAAGTATTTGAGTTCAAAAGAGTTATGAGACCTTGAGTGTTTAAGAAGTTCTACTCTCCATGAGATATATGAATGATTTCAAAGTACTGTTTGAAGTTTCTTTAGCCTTGAGGATTGAGAATAAGAGAGGATTTCTAGTTTCAAAGTTAAAGTATGATGACTCACGAGATTTGTGTTACATGCTTCATCTTGCATGAATTATGAGCTTTACATTTTATTCTTGTTCAGGCTATGTGAGTCATCCAATATTGCATGCATGATTTGATTGAAGAAGATTGATACTTTTTTATACATATGCATTCACCCCCATATACTCAGTACATTCCCATGTTCTGATCCACATATACGTCTATGTGCAACATTGTCTCATAATGTAGGTGCAAAGATTTGTAGTGCATGCACCATATCTAGTCAGTTCGCAGCTTCCAGTGAGCAGGTGATAGGTCCCCTTTTTATTCAAGGGGCCGAGTCTGTGATACCATTAAATCATGTCGTATTTTCTTTATTATATCGTATTGAGTTGGGGTGGTTGAGATTCATGACCCAGCTACCTATAGTCAGTACTAGCAGAGGCTTCATAGACAGTCAGTAGGAGTTGATGCATTGAGTTTCAGTTTATTGTACAAGCAGAGTTGTAACCTTGTGACTTTAATTTTGTATTGAGATAATTTATAATAGAGTTATTTTCACCTTATTCTTTCAGATTTATGTACTTTGTTTAGTTGCTTATGAATTATGCCAATAGAAGGGTTTAGCTTGAGGTCACTTGTGACCCTAGGCACCGTGTGGTATCCCAAGGGGTGATTTTGGGTCGTTACAATCAATCACTCTTGTAGGCATTTTATCAAACACTTGTAGATCATGGTTTAAACAATCATAGGAATATCATGGAACTTATTGAAACAGCATGAATTCGACATAATAGTATTAAATCACGGTTGAATTTAATAATTTCATTGAATCATGGTATAAACTCAATAGTACATAAAGATTCATGGGTGAAATCATAATTTAAAATCAATCAACTTGGAAAGATTAAAATTTTATAATTTAAATAGGATACTTGGACTCCATGAATGAAACAAATCCATGGATGAACATCTAACATACCCGGAATAATGAATTTAGGAAGATTGATGGAGAGTTCTTGAGATTTGGCATTGAATTTGAGAGTCAGGGTTCTTGTTCTTGAAGAGAATTGATTTTAATTTGAGAGAATAATGAAAAAGCGAGCAAATAATGGTCTCTTAGGGTTAAATCCATGTTTAGGCGGATTTGGGGCCATGGGAAAAGTCCAAATGACCCCTATAATTTAAAATCACAAAACTGAAAAAATTTTCGATTTTGACCCTTGGCACGATGCGCCACTATCGCGCCAAGCCACTAGAAAAGGGACAGTTGGGAAAATTCTTGATGGTGCAACATGGCGTAATCGCATTGCCACCTTGTTTGTGACCTGGAAGCTCACCGCGATTCGGTGGAATTGTGGAAAGACACTGGAAACTGCCAAATGCCAATTTGGCCTTTGTCACAACACGCAAAGATTGCACACCTTCACTAGAGATTTCCATTCGTCATTTAGACTGGCTCTGTGATACGCTAAGGGTTAAAATGACAATGTTTAACGATTGAAACTTAAAATCTCCATAACTTCTTACCCGATTATCGGATTTGGGCGAATTTTATATCGTTGGAAAGAACTTCAATTTCCTACGCAATGGAAGGCTCTAAACTAACAAATAATGAATGCTTTGAAAATTTTACATATGAATACTCATGTATTGGGAATTAGATTATGCTAGGGAAATTTGGGGTATTATAATATCTCCCCCTTGGGATCATTCTTCCTCGAATGAGACTGGTTAAGCTTAGGAAAACTGATGGACTGAGCTTATGCACTGAACATGCATATCTGATGCATTGAATGCATGACTGAACTAATTTGTAAATGTACGACTGACATGAACATGATGTGCAACTAAAACTAAGCATAATACAGAGAAATCTTAAGAATATTATTACCTTAAAGAAAATTTGAATTCGTGGACAAAAGATGACTGTACTTGTTCCGCATATCTACCTCTGCTTCCTAAGTGGCTCCCTCAACGAACTAGTTCCGCCAAAGAACTTTGACTAGTGGAACCTCCTTGTTCCTTAGTCTACGAACTTGATGATCAAGAATTTTGACTGCAACTTCCTCATAGGAAAGACTATTCTGAACATCTACACTTTCTAGGGGAACAACAAAAGCTGGATCACCAATACACTTTTTGTACAATGAGACATGAAACACTGGGTGTACTGAGGCTAAATCTGAAGGCAACACAAGCTCGTAAGCTATCTTTCCAAAACGACTGAGAATTCTGAAGGGAACGACATATCAGAGACTAAGTTTCCCTTTCTTGCTGAATCTCTTCACTCTCTTCGTAGGAGAGATTTTCAAGTTGAAAAAATCACCGACCTTAAACTCGAGATCCTTTCTCCTCATATCAGCATACGATTTCTATTGGCTCTGGGCTGACCTAAGACTTTCTCTGATCAACTAAACCTTCTCTAATGCATCAAATACCAAGTCAGGCCCTACTACTGCGATCTCACCTACTTCAAACAAACCAATCAAAGATCCACATATCCTATCATAAAGAGCCTCAAACGGAGCCATCCAGATACTGGAATGATAGTTATTATTATATACGAATTTGATGAAAGAAAAGTGGTCATCCCAACTACCTTTAAAATCAACTACGCATGCTCTTAGCGTATCTTCAAGATTCTAAATGGTCAATTTTTCTTGACCATCTGTCTGAGGGTGGAAAACAGTACTGAGATAGAATTAGGCACCAAGACCCTTTTTTAAAGCTTTCAAGAAGTGAGAGGTAAACTGGGTACCTCAATCTAAGATGATAGATAAGGGAACACCGTGTGACCTAGCCAACTATCTGAGATGGATTTTGGCATAGTCCTCGGCTGAAAAGAGGTATGGACTAGTAAGAATTAAGCTGATTTGGTCATCTTATCTATGATAACCCAAATGGAATCACCCTGTTGATGAGGACGAGGCAAACCCACAAAGTCTATGTTAACTTTCTCCCATTACCAAGTGGGAATGCTGAACTCCTGCATGGACCCATTAGTCTTCTAGTGCTTAATCTTAGCTTGCTAGCACGTAGAGCATTTTGCTACAAAATCTGCCATATCTCTCTTCATCCCACGCCACCAATAGATCTCCCACAAATTATGGTACATCTTAGTGGCCCCTGGATGAGTAGAGTGATACACACCATGCGCTTCTATAAGAATTCATTGCCTCAAGTCATCTATACTAGGCACACATAGCTGACCCTGACAACGCAGCACACCATCTTCTCCTTGGGAGAAAACCTCCAACTTCTGATCTCTGACTAATTTTTCAACTTAACTAGACTGCGATCTCTATTCTGCTTTTCCTAAACTTTGAAAACTAGAGAGAATCTGAACTACTCTGCACCCATACACTACCTTCTACTGAATCTACTAGGTGGACACCTAGTCGGGCAAGCTGATAAATTTCCTAATCTAATTTCTTCTTACCATCCTCAACATGAGCAACACTACCCATAGATAATCTACTGAGTGCATCTGTCACTACATCGGCATTGCTCAAATGATACAGAACACTTATGTCGTAATCTTACAATATCTCTAACCACTTCCTTTGATACAAATTCAAGTCCTTATGAGAGAACACAACTAAAGACTTTTGTGATTTATAAACACATCTACATGCACCTCATACAAGTAATGACTCCAAATTTTTAAGGTGAATACTACAACTACTAGCTCAAGATCATATGTAGGGTATTTATTCTCATAGGGTTTAAGTTGTCTAGAGGCATAGGTTATAACCTTGCCTCTCTGTATGAGGACACAACCCAAACCTACTCTAAATTCATCACAGTACACAACATACCCATCTGAACTATCTGGCAAGGTAAGAACTGGGGCTGAGGTGAGTCGAGTCTTCAACTTATGAAAACTTTTCTCACAGAAATCTGACCACTGAAACTTAACTTTATTCCAAGTCAATATGGATATGGGGGATGCAATAGAAGAAAATCCTTCAACAAACTAATGGTAATAGATATCTAAACCCAAGAAACTCCTGATATTTGATGGAGAGATGGGTCTAGGACAATTTCTCACCACTTCAGTCTTTTGAGGGTCAACTCTAATGCCATCATCGAAAATAATATGGCCAAGAAAAGATACAAATATTAGCTAGAATTCACACTTACTGAATTTAGCAAATAATTGGTGAGATCTAAGAGTTTGTAACAATATTCTGAGATAGTCTGCATGATCAGTTTCACTACGAGAGTAAATAAGAATTTCATCAATAAAGACTATGATAAACATGTCCAAGTACTGCTTGAACACTTGGTTCATCAATTTCATGAGGTCTGCTGAGGATTTCGTGAAACCCTAGGACATCACTAGAAATTCGAAGTGACCATATTGATTTTAGAAAGTTGTCGCTAGAATGTCACATTCCCTGACCTTGAGCTGATGATAGCCTGATCTAAGTTCTATCTTGAAAAATTAGCTGGCACCCTGAAGTTGGTCAAAAAAGTCTTTAATTCTAGGAAGAGGATACTTATTCTTGATAGTGACTTTTTTCAACTAATGGTAGTCAATACACATTCTGAGAGAACCGTCTTTCTTATGCATGAATAAATCTGGTGCACCCGATGGGGAGATACTAGGTTTGATGAATCCCTTATTTAGAGATTCTTCAACTGTTCTTTTAGTTCTTTGAGTTCAGATGGAGCCATTCTATATGGTGGAACAGGTATAGAGTGAGTATCTAGGAGAAGGTCTATTCCAAAGTCGATTTCCCTTTTGGGAGAAACTTTGGAAAGATCTTCAGGGAACACATCTGAGAATATATTTACTACTGGAACTGACTCAAGAGTTAAAGTTTTTAAGCTAGAGTCCTTGACTCGAACAAGATGGTAAATACACCCCTTCAATATCATCTGTCTCTCTCTAAGGTACGAAATCAATTAACCCCTAAGAGTTGTGGTACTACCTCTCCATTCAAGGATTGGTTCATTTGGGAACTGAAAAATAAACTATTATGTTTCTACAATAAACTGAGGCATAGCATGAGTGGAGCCAATCCATGCTGAGAATGACGTTAAAATCTGTCATCTATAACTCTACAAGATCAACTGAAGTAACTTTCTGAGATATTATGAACGGACAATTCCTGTATACTTGTCTGGCCACAATGAAAACACCTACTGGGGTAGACATTGAAAAGGGCTCTGTTAGAGTTTTGGGACTAACTCCAAATTTGATGGCTATAAATGGAGTTACAAAATAAAGAAAAGCTCCAGGGTCTAGTAAGGCATAAACATGTAAGTAAAAGACCTGCAACGTACCAGTAACTATGTCAGGAGAATTTTCCTGATCATGGCGGGACTGAAGAGCATATAATCTCTTTGGACACTGACCACTGAAAGCACAGGAAGTGACACCCTACTAAGTTGGGCGATCAGATAAAACTGATGACTGATTGGACTGGCCCTATTGGCTCACAGCCCTACATTTGAAAAAAACTACCCGACACTCCTGAATCCGATGGCCTGGCTTGCCACACCCAAAACACACATCACTACCCACTCTACACTCAACCTAATGGTGTCTGCCATATTTCTAACATAGAGAATTTGTACGAGCACCGTTAACACTGCCTGGGACTTAGAGCCTGGTGCTCTATCCCTATTGTCATTTCTGAATTTGGGTAAGGGAGAACTGGATGAAGAGGGTGCTGGGGATGAAGACCTCTGATGAAACTGAGGACGGTTACCACCCTCTGACTTTGGCTAACTAAATTTAAAACTACCCATCCTAGCCCTTTTGTTCCCTCTCTTCCTTTAATTAATCTTCTGCTCCTCTATCTTTTGAGCATGGACCATCAGACTAGACTAGTCCATCTCAGTAATTATCATTGCGGTCTTGCACTCCTTGACCACACTACTAGATATGCCAGACATAAACTTACTCATCTTGGACCTGTTATCAACTACTTTATGAGGTGTATATCTAGCTAACTGATTAAACTTGAGGGAATACTCCCTCACGCTTATGTTGCCCTTCCTTAAGTTAATAAACTATTACACCTTGGTCTTCTTTAACTCCAATAGGAAGAATCTGTCTAAGAAAGCTGTGGCAAACTCTACCCATTCTATAGGCCCTGTATCTACACCTCTATCAACCTACCACTTCTTAAACCAAGTATGGGCTCAGTCCTTGAATTGGTATGCAGCTAACTCAGCACTCTGACTAGATGTCACCCCTATTGCATCCGTGACCTTCTGAACCATAACTACAAATTCCTATGGATCCTCTTTAGACTTGGATCCTATAAAAAATGGAGGATTTATCCAAGTGAAATCTTGAATTCTGGTTGCAGTAGTATTGGCCACTGGGTTGGCTAAATTAGTAGCTGGCCGTTCATTTTGTGTTTCCATGAAGTTTGGTGGAGTAGTAAACACAACTCTGAATTTTGCATGAGAGACACATTCGTCCAGAGGATCTGCTGGACGGGCTGAGGGGCTGGCTGGTTTTTTGTTATTCTTCTGTTCTTCTTGGGAGTCATGTTCTATAAACGTAAGGAAGAAATAGATTAGACAAGGATTTTAACATGAGCTCATGCTCACTCGCACGACATGAATACTGAAAGAAGGTAAACTTTTTCCTAAATGCTTTGTAGCCTCTCATCCATTAGTGTGGAGCGCAACACACCCAAGCATAAGACTCTACTTGACATGGCTTTCAGACTTCCTAGGACACTTTAAAACCTTAGGCTCTGATACCAAGTTTTTAATGCCCCGAGAGAACACCCTGGGCATCACACGGTGCTTACAGTCCCGAGGGACCAGAAGCTAACCCATGAGCTAGTACCTACTGTAAGCACTGTATAACATGATCATAAATGTGGAAGAATACTAACATTCCATAAGGTTTTAATAACTGAATTCAAAACTAAAATATGTGTCTATAGAATTAACTAACTGAATTTGATAAAATACTGATAAACTAAATAACTAACTGTAATGTCTAAATACTGAATAACTAACTCTAGTGTCTGATAAGCCTCTAAAACTAAATAATTGTGAGTTAATGGGATAGGCCCCAACTAACTACTAAACTGAGACATGAAATAAAGTAAGCCTGTTCTCGAACTATGAGGACTCACCACTGCTACAGATGAGCATATAATTAGTCTAATTATGAGTCGAGAATTGAGCATCAAAACCTATGATATGATACATCATACTTTAAATGTACTGATATGCTAAATGAGGTAGGCTGATATGCATGGTTTCAAGAACAAAACTAATAATTAACTGAATATGCATGTAAAGCATCGAGTACTAAATAGAGAGAATAAAATTTATAGGTACTGGGATTATGTCAAAATTTGTAAATACTGAGTATGCATGGAAATCTGTAAATACTAAAGATACATGAAAATCTATAGATACTGAGGATGCATGACCAAGCATATAACATGAACTTTGTAAAATCTGTAAACTAAAATATTGAAATAACTGAAATTTGTATGCTTTGTCCAAACAACACTAAGACTGAATAACTAAACGTGGACTGTAACTAAGACTATATCTGAGACTATAGGAGGTATCATCTAACCGACATTCCCTAATTTGAGCTAATTAGGGTCCAACCTGTAACCCCAGTTGGAAGGGTATTAATGCCATGTCGCGGGTACTAGCACAGGCTGTATGGATCTACTAAACTGATATAATTTCTAAAGGACTAAGGGTGCAAATCATGAATAGATGGGTGACCCCTGCGAGATAGTCAAGCCTAATCTGACGACTGACTTCTCATATCCTATGTTGGCTACATAGTTTTGGAGTATAGGGACTTATACTAACGACTCTGCCTTTTTGATGGGGAAGCCACCATCCGTACACTCACTTGATGTTAAATCCTACTCCCAACCGAATGACACTGAAATACTAGACTATTTTGGGTTTAACTGACTGACCTTTGACTATTCTGGTAATGCTCATAGTATGTTCTACAGACTACTCTGTCATGTACTGAGACTAGACTAGATATATTGGCTCCGCAATGCGCTAAGGGTTAAAATGACGGTGTTTACCAACTGAAACTTCAAATCACCATAACTTCTTACCCGGTTATCGGATTTGAGCAGATTTTATATCGTTAGAATGCTAATTTTATATATGAATACTCATGTATTGGGACTTAGATTATGCTAGGTAAATATGGGGCATTACAGGTTTGATTAGTGAAAGCTCCAAGCTCTAGAAATTTCAAGGCCATCTTCGAAAAAAGGGTTTTGGTTGAACTTTAGGAATTGATATCATCCTCGAAAGAGGGATGTGGAGACCGAAACAACGATCGACAATTATGTGTATAGTTTGCTAAATCTTCACTATCTTAGACATAAGGGTGAATGTGAGGTCAATTATGCCATGGGTATCATCCTATAAATAGGGATGCCAAGATTGAGGTTATGGTTACTAATTTTCGAACTCACCTATTAGGTATTCAAAATAATCAATGGGTTAAAGTTTGGTGTTTTGTTGAAAGACTAGCATCAAAATTTATAACCAAGCCTACCCATATTTGATCTACTAAATTGATGCTTATGATTAACATCCATATGTCACTCCCTTAGCAGTGCATAGTCCCAAGATCTGTGTTTATTCCAGAGTTTTTTATTTTGGATGAGCACACGAAATACCATCGAACAAAGGCCAAGATGCTCAACTTCTAAAGTACAAGGAATGTCCTATTGATACAAACTCTTTTACCCATAGAGCTAATCCAAAAGATTGACGTGAAGTTGGGTAAAAGGTTCAAATCTTCAAAATAGCAAGAGCGAAGTTTACTTACCATTTTACCACCTTTTCCAAGTTTCTTCTTGGGAGATTTGAAAGTTTTGTTCCTCTGTCACTCATTTCATATTGAGAAAAAGTTGGGATGGAGATTCAAATTTTCTAAGTGGATACATAAAAGAAAGGAGTGGAGTCATCGTGCTGCGATGTTAAACTAAGCGCTTAATGGGAGGCAACCCATCATACCACAAAAAATGGTCAATTTAGTTCAAAAGACCATGCAAATACCCAATCTTCCCATTGTCCCTCTCTCAATTTCTCTCAAAATCCTCTCTAAATTTTGGCATTGCATTGCACATCCAAGTGACATATTATTCCAATAACACCATTTCACTCGGTAAGTTGTCTCAACTCCTGCGATTTTGATATAATTGCATGATTTGAACTCGTACCATACAAAAAGGGCCTAAAATAACTTTGTGTTACCAAATCCATGCTTAGTTGGAGTTGTGCAAGGGTTAGCTATTGTAGTTAGTGTACACACTATTGGGGAAGTCTTGAGTACCAAAAGTAAGCCTTAAATCTCTTAAATGGACATGTACACTATGCGTGCTACTATAAAGCCCCTACGAAATCAATGTTCAATTTCTTTACTTTTGGGGATGTGCTTACATATTTTAGACTTTAAATTCTCCATTTATAATGTTGTTATGCCTAGTCAGAAGAAGGGATTGGGGTTAAAATTTTATCTCGAGGTCATGTGTAGAACTCTCAACTTAGTTTCAAGTATTGCAATCGTTTCCCCAATGAACTTGGTCTCGACACCGTGATCGTCGTCAAAGACCCGTGATTGCCATACCTGAGGGCCTAGTTCTGGCAGACATCATAATTTCTGTAAACCCTTAGCTTCCCTCAAAACCTTCTATAACTCTACCTCATAAGCTTATTTATTTATTCTAGCATAATTTTGGCTTGATAATACTAATATTGGCCTGAAGTGCATTGTATACAGGTTTGGAGTTAGTCTAAAATGGGAGACTTCGACGACACCTAATTCATTTCCACAGAATGCCAATACTAGTACGACCTAGAGTTTCATAAAACAAAGCTACTCCCTAAAAGGGGTATCAACCTAAACAATGTGGAAGAGAAATTCCCAGAATTCTATGCTAGACTCACTACAACTAGGTGGATGTATTTTTCCCCTGAACCCTGCCTCGCTTATAAGAAATGGGTGTGTGAGTTCTACACAAACCTCTGTATAGTCTCCATCACAAACCCAGTTATAAAAATTTAGGGTAAACAGGTTCACTTCGGAGAGAAGAAAATTAATGCAGTGTAAGGGATTCCAAATCGTGACATGGGGAAGTTTTATGCCAAAGCATGCAAGCCAGGGACTTGGATGGCTGATATCTTATGTTTTAGAAAAGAAGTCCCGTGGGACACCACTAAGTGAGATATTTTGATGAGGGACTTTAAGGTTGAAGCCAGGTTATGGTTAAACATCATCTGTAGCAGATTCTCACCATGCACTAACATGACCATTGTCACAGACATAAAAGCTTATATGGTAGGCTGTATCTTATCTAGCCTTAATCTAAATATGGGCGATATTGCTCTCATCGAGTGGAGGTACTTTAAGAACAAAGGGGGTACCCATCTTCTCCTTTCTTCCCTTATCACTAAATTATGTAGGAGAGCAAAAGTGAAGGAGTATAACACAAAAACTTGGGTTTTCCATGGCTCTCTTATCTATCTAATTAAATTTAGAGGTGAAGGCACTCCAGGTCATAGTAAGAAGAGGAAGATGGACTCGGGCAAATCAGTCCAAGAGGTTACAGAATTTTGCAGACCCTTTTCAGCCACTGCTTTCGATGATATATTTGTTTAGATATAGGGGTGAGGGAAATATTTTCTAGATTGACTCAGGGACAAGGAGATTCCACCACTTATCACTCATACATATCCCAGTCAAACTATAAAAGATACAGAGAGGAGCAAGAAAAGCAGGGAGCTACTGTCGTCTATGTGGAGAGATCTTATTCAGCCTTGGCTGCATCTTACAGAAAACTCAAAGACTCTCTTGAGAAGATGGTGAATAGACAAAAGAAGAGAGGTAAATTTTTTAGAAAGTTATGGAAGAGGGTGAAATACATCTTCAAGGTGCTCAAACACAACCATCCAATACCTTCACTAAGATTAGATAGTGAGGATGAAACACCTGTAGAGTGGTCAGCTGATGATGTGGGCGGTGGTGATACCGAGTCACCAGGGGAAGATAGCTCTTGATACAGATATAGAGATACCCTTTTACTCTTGCTATCTTGCACATACAGTGAGGACACTGTATTCTTTTTACATAGAGGTGCCCCTGGATTTGTATTATTTTAGTGATGCATTGCTGGATATATTTTTTTTATGTTGTGTTAGCATGATACGTCGGATACTACTTTTATTTTGTTTTGGGATTTTTGGGTACTCTTATGGTGCCCATGTTTTATGGATTATTACGCTTTTTGTTTATTTTTAATATTTTTTTAATTTAATTTTATGTTGATTTTGGTGATGTATGACTAGCTTTGCCCTATGATGGATTGATTGACGACATTCTTAAGGGTAAAATATCGTGTTTAGGGTTTGAGGCATAGATACAGGGGAATTCTGAGTATCCGTAGCATAAATGTAAAGAATGCAAAGGAAGTCTGAGTACCTGTGGCATTTTATTTTATTAAAATTGGGATTACTTTATGCACCATTGGAGAAGTCTGAGTTTCCATATTATTAGATTGCCTATTTTGAGCCTTAATGTGGGAGTACGACTTTGGTTGTAGCCATAGTTTAGCAAATTCTGCATAGTTCTATTGAAAACAAATAACTCCCTTTGTTCAAAGTTTTTCAAAAATCAAGGGCATGGACGTGAGTGACCTTGTAACAAATATTTTTCTCTTTTCATGGCTTCATAGATTTTGACTTATGAATAGAACTAGATACTCCAAATTTATTTCTAGTGGGAGGGATATTTGGGCTCCCTTAGCAAATTTTGCATTCCATGTGTGGTGAGCTTTATGGCTTTCCTCTTATGTATACTTGTGTTGTCTAGAACTTACTCCATTAGTCTTTCAAAGCTAATTTTGATTGTATGTGGTTAGACAAATGATCTTTTGCAATTTTGGAAGCCACTCTAGCCTAAAAAGCCTGCCTAAATATGAATGTAACCCCTAGTTATCCACTTTGAGCCTTTGAAGCTTTCTTTGGCAAACGTATTATAAGCTATGAACCATTGTTGTTATCCCTCTTTTGAACCATACCCTCCTTGAACTTGAAAATACAACTTGAGGCTAAAAGCCTAAGTTGGGGGCGGTAAAGTTAATGAAAGGAAGTTTGAGGCCACGAAGTATTAGTAGAACGCCAAGGTGCCTAAGTGATGTAAACAAATGTTTAGAAAAAAAAAGATCCAATAAAGGAAAGAATTTAATGAAGGGTTCAAGAAAACGAGATAAAATAAAAGTGGTGAACAAAGGAAGCAAACTGTAGGCATGAGAACAGAGAGAAACCAAAGAAGAGTAGGCAATAGTAAAAAATGAAGATTGAAAAGTGTGATGTTGACATTCAAGGAAGGGAGTAGCCATGTTGTTCCCAAAAATATCCTAACCGAACCCAAACCTACATTACAAGATTAAAAATTCCTTTGAGATCTCCAACCATTTACTTTATTTGTAGTGACATTTGAAAATAGGGGCAAGCCTACGGTATAATACTTGTTGCATTGAGTTTCTTTTGTGTGTGAGAGATTTTGTGCACTTAAAATTATTTGTTGCATATTTTGTAGCTTGAAGTGAGGAATTCTATTTCTTGTGAGGACGACATATGAAACAAGTTGAGGTGGGTGATCTTGTCACCTTCCGACAATGAGGCAAATGAAGTATAGCTTAGATGTTGTCAAAAGGGAGTCACTTCTAGAGTATTGGTTTTTGTTGCTTAGTTCCTATTTGAAGACCTATGTAGCATTGGTTTTAGCATTATATAAGGAGGGGTGTAGCGAAGGAGCCATTTGTGGTTGCGATTAAAGTTGAGGTCATTGTGATCTTTAAGGCATAAACACTGGGCTTAAATGATTGTGTCTCATTAAAAGAGGTAGTGTTGCTTAAGGATAAGAAAATGATTTAAGTTGGGGGTGTTGATGAGTGGTGAGTTTACCACTAAATTGCACTCACTATTCGTGTACATTACCTTGATATGGATGAATAAATGAGACATGATTGTGATTAGATGCACTAACATCCACTTCTTGCAGGCATATAGTTAAAGGGTTGGAAAGATGTGGATTGAAGCTCAAAACGATCAAAAAGGGTGCAAGAAAGTGCAGTTGAAGACCTGAAATAGAATGGGCCTCTGGTATTGCAGTCGTGATCTGCTGACTGCGGTCGCGACAGTCAAGGATGGTCAATTAATCATGATTACGGAGGCAAACTAAGGTAGCCTTAGTCGCATCCAGACCTGCGCGATCGTGGCCTAGCGGATGATTTCAGCCCACAGGAAAAGCTGTAATTGCACATGCTGATCTAATTTGACAAAAATAACTCAAAACCTATCATTGTTCATCAACAATTCTATTTTCCCTAATTTTCAGGTTTAATTTTGTGTATTTCATAGCCTTCATTCTTTGGAGAAGAAAATATTATATAAATTTTGGGTGAAGAATATATTGGAGACTAAGTATAAGATTTACTCACTTCCATTGTTAATATTATGGGAGATCCAAGTGGGAAGTAACATTTGCTTAATTCGTCAATAATTCATTTCAATGGAGATTATGGGTATATCTATGCTTATTTATCTTATGTGTAGCTAAATCCCCCTCTTGGGGTTATGTGTAAATAGGGGTTTAAGTATGTGTGGGTTGTTATTGTTAGCATCTATTTGGTAGTTCAAGTTTATGGTTTTTACCATTACCATGCTATTTTGGTTGGGATTTGATGGGTGAAAGCCCTAAATACCCACATGGGTTTGATGAGTGAAAGCTCCAAGCTCCAGAAAGTTCAAGGCCATCTTCGAAAGAAGGGTTTTGGGGAACTTTTGGATTTCATATCATCCTCAAAAGAGGGATATGGAGACCAAAGTATTGATAGACAATTCTATGTATAGTTTGCTAAATCTTCAATATCTTAGACATAAGGGTGAATGTGAGTCAACTATTCCATGGGTATCATCCTAGAAATAGGGATGCCTAAATTGAGGTTGTGGTTACTAATTTTTTAACACACCTAGACATAAAATCCACCAATTTCCCATGTTGCATAAGTCCACAACCAAGTCCCACCTGAGATGCATCATAACAAACCTCAAATACTTAAGTTCCCTTAGAAAGCTGCAAAATAGGAGAAATAGCCAATTGATTTTCAAACTCTCAAAAATGCTCTCATAAGCGTCAGACCAAAGAAATTTTTCCTTTTTTGAGTCAACCCAGTTTGTGGAGCAGCTATAGATGTAAAAGTTTCCAAAAACCTCCTATAGTAACTTACCATACCTCAGAACCTCCTAATATCAATTAGTATTGTTAATCTAGGCCATTTCTTAGCTACTTTAACCTTTTAGGAATCCCCCTTAATCCCTTTACTACATATAATACCCAAGAAAAGCTACAAAACTAAGCTATAATTCACACTTGGAAAATTTGGCATATAACTCTTGGTCTTTAAGGGTCTAAAGTATGATCCGAGGTGAGTGTCATGATCTCCCTCTATTTGGGAGTACACCAAAACATCATCAATGAAGAACATGATGAATAAATACAAAAACTCTCTAAACACCTTATACATAAGATCCATAAAGGCGGCAAATGCATTAGTGAAACCAAAGGATATAATAAAAAATTCATAATAATCATATTGGGTTTGGAAAGTGGTCTTAGGAATATCATGTTTCCTAACCTTCAACTAATGGTACCCTAAGCAAACGTTAATTTTAGAGAAGCACCTAGTACCCTAAAGCTAATAAAAAAGATCATCAATTTTGGGAAATGGGTACTTATTTTTTAGTGAGACATTATTCAATTGAGGGTAATATATACACATATGGATAGAATCATCTTTCTTTCACACAAAAAGTATGGGAGCACCCCAGGGAGAGACACTAAAATGGATAAACCCCTTATTAAAGAGGTTTTCAACTATTCATTAAACTTTTTAGCTCTGTGGGAGCCATTCTATATGGTGTAATGGTGATGGCTCGAGTATTAGGCAAGAGATCAATTCCAAAGCTATCCTCGAATGGCTCGAGTATTAGGCAAGAGATAAATTCCAAAGCTATCTTCCTATTTGGAGGAATTTCGGGAAGATCGTCGGTAAAGACTTTGGGAAACTTATAAACTATAGGAATAAACTTTAGTGAGCATTTCTAAGAATTAGAATCATAGACATGGATAAGATTATACAAATATTCTTTAGATATCAACCTTCAAGCTCTAAGATAAGAAATGAATGTTCCCATTGGTGCTAGGGAACTACCCTCCAATTCTAAGACTGATTCATTTAGAAAATCAAAAGTAAATTTTATGATTCTACAATCCAAGGCATAGAAGGAGGGAGCCAATCCATTCCTAGAATTACAACAAAATTGACCATATCAAGCTCTACTAGATCCACTATACTATCCTGATAAAAGATAGACACTAAATAATATTTATAGACCATCAAATAAATAATAGAATCACTAATAGGAGTAGAAACTTAGAAGGATTCAAAAAGGTTTTTGAGACCAAAATAAAAATTCACAACCAAATAAGGGGTCAAATGAGATACAGTAGAACCAAAGCCAAGTAGTGAATAAACATCATCATAGAAAATCTATAACATACCTATGACAAAATATGGTGAGGCCTCTAAATAATCATGAGTAGATAACGCATATAGATGGTTGTGACCCTGACTATACCAAAAGTAGTGTTATTCACAACAGGGGTAGAAGAAGTAGTCGTTGGGGCTTTGCTTCCCCGAAGTGTACCTTTTTCATTCGAACACTCCCTATGAATATGACCAAGCTTTCCACAACCATAATATACCCTTATACACAAAAGACATCTACTGCGGTGAAATTTTTCACAAGTGGGGTGTAGTGATCCCACAGGTTAGTATTTATATTTTTGCTTATTTTTGTTGTTTAGAGCTTTTATATAGCCTCCCTGAGTCATTTATGGATTGTCGGAGTTGACAGTTCAATAACTGGGTAGTTCATTTGGGTTTAGAGTTAATTTTCTATTTTGAAGTCTACAGTGGTTAGAATTGGCTATCTGGTGAAGCCTTCAATTTAACAACCTTATATGCTGATTTTGACCATTCCATCATCTTTGGAATGTCAATTTTAGGCTATGCAGGCCTCTGTATTAGATCTCAAGGCTTCCATACACATTTCATTATGGGACCCACTTATCATCGAAATGACCTTGGATAGAAATGACCTTGGATAGAAATTTTGACTGCTCCATAGAGTTTGGAATGTCGAATTTGATAGGGTAGAATAGTTTATTTACATATACGGGTTTCCAAAAAAATTTTGAGGGGTCGGTGGACACTTGAAAGAATCCAAGTCTGTAAAAAGTGCATTTAGTTGGTGTGTCCACTAAAGCGACCCATTGGTATCTTTAGTAGAGGCCTCTTTAGAGGCCTTCTAGTCACTTTAGTGGTGCTGGCCACTGATGGATGGTGAGTTACCACTAAATTTGCACATATTATTCATGTACATTACCTTGTTATGGATGAATAAATGAGACATAATTGTAATTAGATGAACTAATATCCATTTCTTGCAGGCATAGAGTTAAAGGGTTGGAAAGATATAGATTAAAACTCAAAATGATCAAAAAGGGAGAAAAAAGTGTACTTGAAGACCTGAAACAGAATGGGCCTCAGGTATCGTAGTTGCAATATGCTAACCATTGTCGCAAAAGTCAAGGATGAATAATTAATTGCGGTCGTGGAGGCAAATCGTGGTCACATAGAAGTGGTCCCAGCTAGACCTACGTGATTGCAGCCTAGAGGAGGATTTCAGCCTAAGGGCAAAATTGTAATTGCACATATTGATCCCAATTTGACAAAAATGGCTCAAACCCTATCATTATTCATCAACAATTCCATCTTCCCCAATTTTTAGGTTTACTTTTATGTAGTTCATAGCCTCTATTTTTGGAGAAGAAAATATTGTATAAATTTTGAGTGAAGAATATATTGGAGACTTTGTAAGTGGAAGATTAGCTTACTTCCATTCTTAATATTATGGGAGAGCCAAATTTGAAGTAACATTTGCTTAATTCTTCAACAATTCATTTTAATGGAGATAATGGGTATATCTATACTTATTTATCTTATGTGTAGTTAAATCTCCCTCTTGGGGGTTATGAGTAAATAGGGTTTTAAGTGTGTATGGGTTGTTATTGCTAGCATCTATTTGGTAGTTCAATTTTATGAGTTTTATCATTACTATGCTATTTTTCATGGGATTTGATAGGTGAAAGCCCCAAATACCCACATGGGTTTGATGAGTGAAAGCTCCAAGCTCTAGAAAGTTTAAGGTCATCTTCGAAAAAAGGGTTTTGGGTGAACTTTAAAAATTCATATCATCCTCAAAAGAGGGATATGGAGATCAAAACAATGATACATAATTATGTGTATAGTTTTCTAAATCTTCACTATCTTAAACATAAGGGTGAATATGAGGTCAACTATGTCATGGGTATCATCCTAGAAATAGGGATGCCTAGATTGAGGTTGTGATTTCTAATTATTGAAAACATATCTATTAGGTATTTGAAAAATCAATGGGTGAAAGTTTGGTGTTTTGTTGAAAGAATTTCATCAAAATTTATAACCAAGCCTAACCATATTTGATTTACTAAATTGATGTTAATGATTAACATCCACATGTCACTTCATTAGTAGTGCATAATCCCAAGATCTATGTTTAATTTTTAAAACTCTAATTATTCATAACTTCGAATTTATACTAGAAAAAACTAAAAGAAACATTATGTAGGAACCTATTCCCCATTTCACCTTTCTATACCATTTTGTTTGAATTTAACTTGTATCCATTACTTCAAATTAATTTGATCTCCACTCACATTGTTCCTCGTAGATTTGACTCCTACTCCAATATTTGGTAAATATATTGATGATGGCTGTCTTGCACTTAAATTAACGTGTAAATTGAGCGTTATCAGCCATCTTAGTGAGACACTTTAGCAGCAAGTTAGCCTCTAAGATGTAATCTACTTTGGTGATGGTTTGTCCACTTTAGCAGCCTGCCAAGCGTGGATACGTAATTCTCTAGTGGCACCGAGGAGATTTAGAACTGACAACTAAAGTGCCTCAATGCCCACTTTAGCAAAACCAGAGAAACTTATAGATTCCTCACTTAGTCTTATTTTCCCTAATTTTTCCCATAAGCTCAAGAGTGAGAAATGATCTGAGGTGATTTTATACACTTTAGTATTATTATTCTATCTTATTTTGCCTTATTTTGAGAGAAATTTGAGTGCTTAACGTGTTCATATTGATATAAATAAGCATTTAAGTGTCCAAGTGCATGATTACAATGTTCAAAATCTTTTTCAAATAAGTTTGTGCTTAATTTAGTAATTTAGAGTTCAACCCGAAAAACTAATTTTACTAGCTTGAGCTAGGTGTGTGTCTAGTTGGTCTCGGTTGATTCTAATGCGTTTAATTTGTTTCAAATATTTTAATGGTGTAATTTTATATGGAATAACTTGTTTGTAATGTGCGAAATTTAATTTGATTAAGTTAATAGTTGAAAAAATAAGTGGAAGATCACCGCAAATTTGCCTTATCTTAGCTCTTGTTTTGATTTGTTGTTGAGAATATTGTGTTGTTTTGATCTTTAATATGTGGTGTATTATATTTTAGGAGGGTTAATTAACTAAATATGGTGATATATAGATGATAAAAAGACTCAAAAATTTATTGAAAATACACTACAAAAGACATGGGCAAAGGATAGGACATTCAATACTTAGCTAAAATTTTAAAAGAAAATTTCAATGAGCCAACACGAAGTTGACGTGTTGCGTCGATGGTCACATAATTTACCCAAGAATTTTTCAATGCTAATTCCATTCCAGCAACGCTAACTCGACGTGTCGCGTCGATGGTTCAACCACTGAAAAACAGTCCTAAATTGGAAAGACGGTTGGTGAGAATTATTTTGGACCACGTGCTATTTTTTTTTTAATTCTCACAAACATTAGAATAAGGAATTTATTAGTGGTGTACATCTGGTCACACCTTTTGAGGGAGGTCAACTGAGGAAAATAAGTTGGGAAGATATATGTTGACACTGGACACACATATTAGAGACGACTGGGACTATTTTGGACAAAAATCTGAGAAGCTGCTACATGGTTTATTAAGTTTTAATTTTATTTTTGATCTTTAATTTTTTATATCATATATTTAATTATTTGGATCATGATTATAAATATTAATGGCTAAAAAAACCTTCCTTTCGGGGTTAAAGTCAAGAACATGATTACTATTATTTTGGATTAAATTCATTTAATTTTTGCTTATCATATTTGATTGTTTGTTTATTCTTGTTTTAATTATTTTAAGGATTTGCGACCCTTAGAATACATATATTGTCGACCTTTTCATCTTGAGAGACGGAATAGGGAGATAGAACATGGGAATAAACAAAGTTTGAGTTTTTATTCTTTTATAAAATAAATAATTAAACTTAGCATCTAGGACAGTGATGTACTTAGATGCCTTACTTGATTCATACGTAGTATGATACCTTTAATTAACTTAATTGGACTATTACATCCCCGCTCAATGATTTAGTTGTAATGTCCATATTAGGTAAAATATTATAGATTGGGAAACCATGATTATTCAATTAACCCTACGAATCAACAACCACGATAAGCAAGTTAACGAATGAAATTCAATAACATAGTATGATTGTTCGAAGTGATTTAACCCTATACTTTACTCCATTGATTGTCCCAATATTTTTGTTTTTACGCATTATTTATTTTATTTTTAATTTACAAAATTACAAACTCTCTTCTTGTTTATTTTTTCTCAATTAGTTAGACTACAATTAGATAGGCAGTGAACGCAAGTCCCAGAGAGATCGATACTTGGGATTCTTTAAAGCCACTATATTATTTGATAAGACCATGTACACTTGCGTTTGCGCTTGGGCGATGTCAAGTTTTTGGCGCCGTTGCCGGGGACTTGTTATTAGGCAACTATCTTTTTTTTTTTTCTATATTGAGTTGTAAATAGTTTTTGTTTAGTTTCTTTTTATTTTTCTTTATTTTTATTTTTCTCACTCTTCTCGAGATGTTAATCTGGGATAGATGGTTTTCAAGAGATGAAAATTTTTGTTATTTTTGTGGAGGACACCATCTTGTGGCTTATTGTTCAGATTTTTATAAAAGTGCGTGGACGGAACCTTCACAATATGATGTAGATAATTCGACGAAGTCTGAGTACTCAAAACTGATATTGTGGAAATAATTAAGGAGACACCACTGTCACCATGTCTATAGTAGCTAAGCAAAGAAATATATTGGGAGGATATTAGCCAATTTGTGGAGCAAACAGAAGAATCCCAGCCACTCGATTGTCATCTTGATCTTGAGACTGAAATTGAGAAGGTGAATTAAAGTGAGTGTGTAGTATATTGTATAAATTATGAAGTAGGATTGGTTGGGCCTCACTCGAAGCACTTTTCTACATTATATTTAGATGGTGACTTATCTGTGGAATCATTTAAAATAGTGAAAGAGTGTGAAGATGAGGAATAAGAATCCTATATTCTTGATTTTACACTGGATAAGTAACATAAAAACACACCTCACTTGAAGGCCGAGTGGTTTACCATGAACATTCCATTACTCGTTTTCTTAATTTTTTTACCACCTTTCTGTAATTGAGAAAAGAAGACGGATGTGATGTTGGGGATGAAATTTATATCCTCGAGGTGGAGGAAAATTTAATTGGATTGTGCTGTGACACTAAATTAGGAGCTTTTTGAGAGGCAGCCCAAGCTAAGGTATGTTTTCTTTTTAGTTTTTTTTTTAGTTTTTATTTCACGTAGTTTTTGTTTTTGGTTGAGTCACAGGTTAATGAAAAGTCTGAGTACCATAAACTTGAGCTTGAAGCATGGCAAAGAATGAGTGTGGGGTCCTATAGATCTCCTTTTTTTTGTGAAGATTCATCTAGCTAGGCCTAGAGGTCTCAAGGAGTATTTCTATCTCTTACCTTCAAATTTACTTTGGGGACATAGTAGATTTTTAAGTGTAGGGTGGGGAAATTCCTAAATTTTGGCTCAATTTAAAATTTTTCTTAGGCTAGGAATAAGTAAAATATTTTTGATGGTGCTATTTTTGATTTCATGATGCAAGTGGATTTGTTGGTAAAAGCATGTTGAATTGTGTGAATTGCTATTTTTGAGACTGTTAGGCTCAAGTTTGTGACTCTTGTACTTGTTGGCTTAAATTTGAATTTGTGCTATTGTTTGGTTGGGAATCTATGATGATCATATATGAATTGAGCATGTGCCATGTGCGTGTAAGTTTTTTTGTATATTCCTTGTTGCATATGATGCCTAAAACTTGCTCGGTGTGTGTAAAGAAAAATAAAGAATGCGGGTTTAGGAAATGATATAGGCATTTTTTTTATATCCTTGTTTTATACCTTATATTTGTCCTACCCTTTAAGCACATGATCCTAGTTAAACCTCATTGAGCCTTTAGCTTTTTCTTTGGTAACCTCATGGGTAGCCTAATTCCTTCTTTGATAGATCATAATTTGATCCAAAAAACTCCTAAGTGCTTTAATTGAAAAAAAAATTGAATTAGTAAGGATTTTGAGAAATTGAAGAAGAAAAAGTGAAATTGATGCCACAAGGTAAGAGTTATTGGTGTTTATAATTGATGTGTGGTGGATGTTTGTGATATAATTTATACTAGAAAATATTGCCATCGTTGTGAAAAAAGAGAAAAACTGATTCATATGGTATTAAGCTATGCATCCATCATGTGTTTGTGAAAATGCTTAAAAGAGATGGGGCAAAAATAAAAGAATTAGGTAGACAAAAATGATGTATTTTGGTTGTTGGAGATTGATTTTAAATGTTTAATGTAGTGTATTAAAGCGCTTAGAGAAGTTAGTCACTATTCACAAATAGTTCCTACCCATCCCTTAGCCTACATTACAACACGAAAAAGTCCTAATTGATCCTAAGCTTAAATTCGACTATTAGTGGAGAATTACACTAAGGTCAAGCTTATGGTTCATTGTGTGTAACTTGTGAATTCTTTGTGAGAGTGATCACAATTTGATTCTAGTACCCATTACGTTATAAATTGCATTATTGTGAGTGATTATGGGTAACTCTCTTGTTGTGAGGGTACATATTTGATAAATGTGGGTGATTTGTATGATGTCCTTGATTGAATGATAAGCATGAATTTTTCACTTAGGTGATTCAATTATTGAGGCTAGAATGTTTTGGAGTAGTGTTCATGAGCTATCAAATGTGTAAATAATGTGCTTTGGGTAGAAACTTACATTCTGTGTAGTCATTGTAGTACAAGCCTGAGTGTCTTTAATTTAGTAGACATGTAGCGTCACCTCAGATTTTTAGGCTTAGAGTAAAGAGTTGTTCGAGGATGAATAAGAGCTTAAGTGTGGGGTGATGACTTGAGGCAATTTTATACACTTTGATATCATTATTCTAGCTTATTTCGCCTTGTTTTGAGAGCAATTTGAGTGCTTAACGTGTTCATATTGATATAAATAAGCATTTAAGTGTCCAAGTGCGTGATTAGAATGTTCAAAGTGTTTTTCAAACAAGTTTGTTGTTAATTTAGTAATTTAGAGTTCAACTCGGAAAATTAGTTTTACTAGCTTGAGCTAGGTGTATGTCTAGTTGGTCTCGGTTGATTCTAATGTGTTTAATTTGTTCCAAATATTTTAATGGTGTAATTTTATGTGAAATAACTTATTTGTAATATGCGAAATTTAATTTGATTTAGTCAAGAGTTGAAAAAATAAGTGAAAGATCATCGCGAATTTGCTTTATCTTAGCTCTGGTTTTGATTTGTTGTTGAGAATATTGTGTTATTTTGATCTTTAATATGTGGTGTATGATAATGTAGGAGGCTTGGTGAACTAAATACAGTAATATATTGATGATAAAAAGGCTCAAAAATTCATTAAAAATACACTACAAAAAGTATGGGCAAAAAATAGGACGTTCAACATTTAATCAAAATTTTGATAGCAAATTTCAGTAAGTCAACGTGAAGTTGATGCGTCGCATCGATGATCACACAATTTACACTTAGAAAATTTTTTCAATGCTTATTTCATTCCAGCGACGCTAACTCAACGCGTTGAGTCGATGGTTCGGCCACGGCCAAGCAGTCCTAAATTGGAAAGGCGGTTGGTGAGAATTATTTTGGACCACGTGCCAGTTTTTGTTTAATTCCCACAAATATTAGAATAGGGAGTTTATTAGTGGTGGACAGCTGGTCACACCTTTTGAGGGAGGTCAACTTAGGAAAATAATATATATATATATATATATATATATATTTTGAGACAATTCTTGGGAAGATATATATTAACACTGGACACGCATATTAGAGATGGCTGGGACTGTTTTTGGCAAAAAGCTGAGCAGTTGCTTCATGGTTTATTAGGTTTTAATTTTATTTTTAGTTTTTAATTTTTCATATCATGTATTTAATTATTTGGATCATGATTATAAATATTAATGGTTAAAAAATTTCTTCCTCTGGGGTTAAAGTCAAAAACATGATTATTATTATTTTGGATTAAATATTTTTAATTTTTTCTTATCATATTTGGTTGTTTGTTTATTCTTATTTTAATTATTTTAAGCATTCACGATCCTTAGAATACATATATTATCAACTTTTTGATCCCGGAAGAGGGAATAGAGAGATAGAACATAGGAATAAATAAAGTTTGGGATTTTATTCTTTTATAAAATAAAAAATTAAACTCAGTGTCTAGGACATAGATGTACTTAGATGCCTTACTTGATTCATATGTAGGATGATAGCTTTAATTAACTTAATTGAATTATTACATCCCCGCTCAACGATGTAGTTGTAATGTCCATATTAGGTAAATGATTATAGGTTGGAAAACCATGATCATGCAATTAACCTTACGAATCAACAACCACGATAAGCAAGTTAACAAATGAAATTCAATAACATAGTATGATTGTTCTAAGTGCTTTAACCCTGGGCTTTTCTCCATTGATTGTCCCAAGATTTTTATTTTTACGCATTATTGATTTTATTTTTAATTTACAAAATTACAAACTCTCTTCTTGTTTGTTTTTGCTCAATTAGTTATACTAGAATTAGATAGACGACGAACGCAAGTCCCTAAGAGATCGATACTTAGGCTTCTTTGAAGATACTATATTACTTGATAAGACCATGTACACTTGCGTGTGCGTTTGGGCGCTATCAAGAAACTCTAAAACGTGCGAAAACTCTGGAGAAATATTGATTGAGAATTTTGGAGCATTTGTAAGCTTGAATTACTCATTTCATCTTCGAATTTTTGGTAAGTTTTAATCATTTCCATGGTTAAATTCTAAATTACTTTCCAAAATCCCTAGAATATTGGTGGGTTGATTATAATACCATTTGAGCTCGGAATTTACCTCTTTTTGATGTTAAATGGTATTTGATAATAGAGGGACGAGTTGGAAGTTTTTAAAGTATGATCTCAAAAGCGGGCCCCACATGAGTTTCTTATTTAAATTAGGACCTAAAGCATAAAAGTCCAATAAAGGTACCATTTTTTTTTTGTATTAATAAGTAGAATATGATTTTGATAGTGTGGCATCTTGTGGAAGCTTCTCGGAAGGAAAATTCTCTAACTTAGTGGATTTCTTCATGATTTATTCGTTGTCCATGTAGGCTAGGTTTCCTTTCTCGTAGTTTGAGATGATTTATACTATATTTATGATATTATGCTAAATATGGGCTGGGAATTAGGTCTTGCAGATATAATAAGTATTATTTGGAATATTTTGCCTATTAAGGGATTGTAAATTTGGTTAATCAACGTACTTGTTCTTATTTTGGGTAGAATTTTTATCTTTGGGATAAAAGTAGCTTATTTAACATCTACTAGAATAATTATATACCTTAGCCTAGTTCGGGGTAGAATTTGCCTTAGAATAGATTTTGGAAAATAAAAGTAGGCCTCTCCGACTCACCATAGGCCAAAACCCTTGTTAGCTCATTGTATACTTCTAGAAGCACGTTATATCCCTTTTAAATATTTATTGTGGAGTTAAAAGGCTAGATAAGTATACTTATGATAGATTAGTACTTGGGAGTTGGTGTTAATTTCAAATCAAGTCTGGTGATTTATTGGTATTTGAGTGCTGATTTAAGTTTGGTAGTTAGAATATAAATTCTGTTTCAAGGCTAGTAAATAATGATTGATGATATTGAGTTTCAGTTCGGGCCCGACATTGAGAGGTTATTTCTGATACATATATTATGAATAGATTCACGGTTATGTCTTGAGTTATGGTTAATTAATAAAGTTTTGGTTATTTATTTATTTGGTTGCACCCTCTGAGAGTATGAGGGCCTTCATGGGGTTATTTAATTTTTTGCAATTATTGGTGCATAGGGACCAGTCTTGTAGTATTAATTATACTTTCTTGAATATCATATATGTACTTGTTATTTAGTTATAGTATTGGAGCATTATTCATGGTTATCCCTTTTACCTTGACTTAGCTTATTTATCTTGCATCTTTATTGTATTATATTATGATTTAACTCAGTCGGCTGATGATGCATACTGAGTACCCATGGTTTCGTAACTCATACTATGCTTCTGTACCTTTTTGATATAGATCTAAGTACTAGTAGTCGTCTCTGACATTACGATCGTGCTGCTTAGAGTTCACAGGATGGATGAGCTCTCAAATTTGGAGTTCCCATCTTCTCCATCTTCTGTTTTTTCTTAGTCTATCATTGTTAGAGACTGATGTATATTCACTATTATAGTACTTGAATTCCTTTTGTGTGTGGCTATTGTAAAAACATACTAGGTCATGGGTTGTTATCATTATCTTATCTATCTTTCAGACTATTATTAATTCTTGAATTATTATTGTATGTCTTTACTTGTAAATGTCTATCTTTTATGCCATTTTCACTAAATTAGCCCATCGCTTATAGTTCCAGGCTATGGTTTGGCTTACCTACTGGTGGGCTAAAGTTGTTTTCATCATGATTCATAAATCGAATTGTGACAAATTTGTATTAGTATGCTAGGTTCACCAATATTGTTGGTACAAGAGCAAGTGTCTAGTAGAGTCTTACAAATTAAAATGATGACATTTTTTTCTTATATTCAGGTAGCTATAGGACATTCTTAAGAGATCTTTACTTTTTTTACTTATTTCATGCTAAGAGTCTGAATTGGTTGCTCAAGATTCTATTAGTTTCACTCTTTCGCAGATGGCTAGGACATATGCTATCGCTACATGAGATGAGAACCCTAAGTCAATGACTAGAGATCCTGTTATATTACATAAATGACCTAGATATCAAGGATAGCCTAGAGATACAGTCCAGCCAGGGACCAGGGTAGGGGCCTTTACAAGACCCTATTCCTTCTCCTAAGCTAGAGATTTTTTGCGTCAGCCAGCGGTGGGCCAAGGACTATCCCAGGCTCTATCGGTATTTAATTCCTCTTCATTGTTTAGGTATGCATTGGTTCAACTTTTGGGGTAAGTTGGTGGTGCACCATCTTATGGTGCATAGTCTGTAGATTAGCCTGATACTAAGGTGGAGGGTATGGCTTGTAGCTACAGCTTCTAGATTTGAGGTCCCCCCTACATTAGTGGTTTCTCAGCTAGTAATTACTCAATCTATGGTTGCCCAGCCTATAACATTTGTAGAAGAGTAAAAGATACTGGGTAGATTCTTAAGATTATCTCTACCTAGGTTTTTGGTGCATCGAGCGAAGGTTCTTCTGTGTTCTTGATTGCTTATAAGGATAGGCTCCATAATTTAGGACTTTTTAAGACTTGTGGTTTAGATTAAACTAATTGTTAATGAAATTTGGTAGTTCAACATTGGTGGAGAGGTCATCTTGATTCTAGGCCAGCTAGATCTCCATCATTGACATAGACTCAGTTCTCCAATGTCTTTTTGGAAAAGTATATACCTTGTAGTCTTAGTGATAATCTGACAGATCAATTCTCGATGTTGAAGCAAGGATCTATGATTGTTGTGGAGTATGACACTTGACTTAATTAGTTGGCTAGGCATGCTATATCTATTTTGATTATCGAGTATAAGAGGGTTCCATGCTTTATTTGAGGATTGACACTCCCTAGTTGTATGTCTATGGAAGTTTTAGCTATTATGGGTAGGTACTTTATAAGGTTTTGATCATTATTAGGTTATAGAGGAGATGTATCATGAGACCCAAGGGGGCATCAATAAGTGCAAGTTGTTGTTTTTGTGGTAGTCATAGTGGCTTATAGGTTTAGAGGCAGTGGTTCTCAAGGTTAGTACCCACTGCGTCAGCCTTATCATCATCAAGACTAGTTTAGTAGGTTGATTCATGCTATCTTCAAATCATCAATGGACACCAGCCTAGTTAGAGTGATTATCCTGGGCAGAGTAGTGGTAAGAATCCAAGGGTTTTGTATTCTGGCCATTCTAGCCATGGTGGTTATTCAGAGTCAGCTAGATCTTCTAGTTTCAGTGCAACACATGGGAAATGTTATGGTTATAGGGACTTTGTCCATTTCTCTAGAGAGTGCCCCAGTCATAGAGTGACGGTTCCTTCATAATAGAGTGTTTCACCAATTAGGGCAGTTTTACCTCATCTAAAAATGGTATGTATGGTTGTAGGGCTGGTCCTTAAGGTTCTTATGGAAGTGCTTAGGCAGGTAGGACTATAGATTTGTAAAGAGCCCATCCAGGTGGCGAGCTTAGTCAGTTGTATTCCCTACCTAGTAGACTCAAGGAGAAATCTTTGAATGTTGTTATCACAAGTACAATTTCAGTGTTTCATAAGCTATTTTTTGCATTATTTGATATAGGATCCACTTATTCTTATATGTCTGCATATTATGCCTTGTGATTAGAGTTATTTGGGATTTTTATCTATGGAATTATGAGTATCTACTCTCGTAGGTGATTCTTTAGTAGTGGATTGGGTTTCTAGATCATGTATTATAATTGTATGAGAGTTTGATACTTAGGACGATCTTATTGTGTTAGACATAGTGGATTTTGATGTCTTCTATAGATTGTTTTGCAAAGACTGTTATCTTATCTATGCTTAGCATACCCTCAGTTGTGTGGAAGAGACCGATTAGCTACGGGCCGATGGGGATTATTTTATTTATTTAAAATAGAAGACTTATTCTAGGGGTTGTGAGTCTTATCTCACTTATGTTCATGCTTTTAGTGTGGAAAGTCTGTTGCTTGAATCTATTTCTATAGTTTATGAGTTTCTTGATATTTTTCAGACCAATTTACCCGATATTCCTCTTGAGCATGATATTAAATTTGTTATTGATCTTGAGTCAGGAACCTAACCTATTTTTATGACACCTTATTGAATGGCTCCTACTGAACTTAAGAAGTTGAATTCTCAGCTTTAGGATCTTCTTAGTAAGGGTTTTATTAGATTGAGTGTGTTGCCTTAGGGTGATTCTATCCTGTTTGTAAAGAAGAAAGTTAGTTCCTTGCATGTGTGTATTTACTATGGCAGCTTAATAAGCCGATAGTGAAGAATCGATATCTTATGCCTTACATTGATGATTTCTTTGACTAGCTTTAGGGACCAACAATGTTATCTACTATTGATTTGAGGTCTGGTTGCCATTAGTTAATGATTCAGGATGAGGATATCTTAAAGACAGTATTTAGGACTCATTACGACCATTATGAGTTTTTGGTGATGTCTTTAGGGTTTACTAATGCCCCAACAACGTTCATTGATTTGATAAACGACTATTCAGGCCTCATTTGGATTCTTTTGTTATTCTGTTCATACATAACTTACTTGTGTATTAGAGGAGTAGAGAGAAGCATAAGCAGCATTTTAGGAGTTTGCTCTTGACTTGAGAGATCATAGACTTTTTACCAAATTCTCTATGTGTGAGTTCTGTTTTGAGTTAGTGAAATTCCCTGGGCATGTGGTGTCTAAGGATAGGATTATGGTAGATTCGACAAAAATTGAGGCTATTCGTGATTAGGCCATACTTACACCTTTATCTGTGATTCGTACCTTCATTGGTTTGGTTGGTTACTATAGGTAATTTGTCAATGGTTTTTCTACTATTATAGTGCTGATGACTATATTGACTTGGAATAAGGTTTTTGTGGTGGTCCGAGGTATGTGAGTCAATCCTTGGGAAGCTCAAGGAATTTCTTACTTTAGATTCTATATTATCTTTTCCCTTTAAGGTGAACGGATTTACATATATTGTGATGTTTTTAGTGTTGGTTTGGGTTGTGTTTTGATGTTGTAGGGTCGATTTATTACTTAACCATTGAGGAAACTAAAGGTTCATGAGTTCAACTACCTAACCCATGATTTGGAGTAGGAGTTGATAGTTTTCATGCTTAAGATTTGGAAACATTATCTTTATGGCATGCATTCTGAGATCTTCATTGATCATCATAGTCTTCAGCATCTTATGACCTAAAGAAAACTTAATTCTAAGTAGTGTAGATGGATGAAGTTTCTTAATGATTATGACATCTCTATTTTGTATTATTTGGGCTAGGTGAATATGGTAACAGATGACTTGAGATGGAAGGAAACAAATACGGGTATCTTGGATTCTATCTTAGTTTCTCAGAGGTTATTGGTGTAGGATATCTAGCCCTAGGCAACTTGATGGTGTGATATGATATTTCAGATACCATGAAGATTCTTGCTAGGGTTAAGGCGAGGTCTACCTTATTTGAGTATATTAAGAGTTGTCAGTATGAGGATATGAGAAATTGCATCATCTATGATGAGGTGTTGAGTGGTATATCCAAGAGGGATATCATAGATTCTTAGGGTATTTTGAGACTCGATAGCCGCATTAGTATTTAGAGGGTTGGTGACTTGATTTAGTTGATTTTGTGCGAGGCTCATAGCACTAGATATTCTATTCACTTGGGTATAGCTAAGATATATAGAATTATTGGTGGAGCAACATGAAGAGAGATATGGTGGACTTTGTAGCTCGTTGCCAATGTTGTCATCAGGTGAAGGACAAGCATCAGAGGCTTGGTGGCTTGATTCAGAGGTTGCCTATTCCCAAGTATAATTGGGAGTGGATTACCAGAGACTTCTTTAGTGGTTTGCCTCACACTTCCCATAGTTCTAATGGTATTTGGGTCATTATGTATCGGTTGACAAATCAACATATTTCATTCCTATTTAGATGTCCTTCAGTTTTGATAGGTTAGCTGATTTCTATGTTCGCAAGATAGTTTTTACATAGAGTTCCTATATCTATCATTTCAGACTGAGGTTTGGTATTCACTTCTATCTTTTGGAGAACTTTTCAAGAGGATTTTAGTATACAAGTGGATCTTAGCACAACCTTTCACTCTCAGAGTGACAAATAATTGGCTGACTATTCAGGTTCTCGAGGATATGCTCCAAGCCAATGTTATGGATTCGGAGGATAGAGGGAGCAACACTAAACTTTGGTAGATTTTATGTATAATAAGATACCACTAAAGTATTGAAATGGCACATTTTGAGGCTTTTTATGGTAGGTGATGTCATTCTCTGATTGAGTGGGTTTGAGACCTTTAAGGTTAGACTCTACAGTACTAACTTCAGGAATTATTGGATAGAGTCAGGGTGATTTAGGATAGATTGAGGGCAGCTTAAAGTAAGATGAAGGCTTATACAAATCGTAGACTTTGTGCCTTGATTTTTGGAGTTAGTAACCAGGTATTCCTTCGAGTATCACCCATGAAGGATGTGAGGAGGTTCAGGAGGAAAGGCAAGCTTAACCTTAGATATATTCTCTCTTTTGATATCTTTTGCACAGCTAGTGTGGGGCTTATTAGTTAGCCTTACCCCAAAATATTGTTGTTGTTTATTTGGTTTTCCATGTTTCTATGTTGTGGTGGTACATTCCTGATGCATCTTATGTCCTCTGATAGGACATAGTCCAGTTAGATGAGAGATTGACATTCGTGGAGGAGCCAGTGTTCATATTAGCTAGGGATGTTAGACCATTGTGCACTAGATAGATTCCAATGGTTTAGGTTCAGTGGATGCCCAGTAGAGGAGGCTACATAGGATATCCGTGAGAGATGCGAACTAAGTATCCTCACTTGTTTGAGGCTTCAGGTACATTCGAAGCCTTTACTTTTGTGGATAAAAGTTCTTTTTGTAGCGGATAAGTAATTACCCTCTAGGTTATTTTTTGCATTTCTTATATGACTTGATAGAGTTGGTAGTTTAGTTATCGGGTAGTTCATTTGGGTTTAGAGCCAATTCCCTGTTTTGAAGTGTTCTCTGCTAAGAATTGGCTACAAGGAAAACTTCAATCAAACAACCTCATATGTCCGATTCTGACAAATCTAAGAGCTCTTGAACTTTGATTTTAGGTTAGGTGGACCTTTTGTTCGGTCCCAAGGCTTCCAAACTCATTCAGGCTATTGGTTGGAACTTAACAAAATGACACTTAGGTATGGGACCCACTTTTCATTGAAACAACATATTATGGAAATTTTGACTGCATCATACAGTCTAAAACATTGAATTTGATAAGGTAGATAGTTTGTTTGCATATACAGGATTCGAAGGAATCCTAAGGGGTTAGCAGAGACTTGACCAAATTTCAAGTCTCCAGCTGGTGCATTCAGCAAGTGCATCTACTAAAGAAGCCCTTTAGGCGCTTTAGTAAAGCGGCCTTCCAGGCGCTTTAGCATACTTAGCCAGATTAGTATGTCGCTTTAGCGGTAAGTTATCCACTAAAACGCAATCCACTTTAGCGCTGGCTTTTTTTCTTTAGCAGCCTGCCAAGCGTAGATATGTACCGCTTTAGCGGCACAGGGGCGCTTTAGCGTTGACCGTATGATGTATATGCAATTCTTTCTGGGCTATAGGTTATGTGAGTAAACTAGGGTTTTGTTGACCTTGGGGTTTCAATTCTTTCTGGGCTATAGGTTATATGAGTTCATACTTATATTTGTAATTATAGAGAAATTAAGATTAAATTTCCATCCAAGTGTTTGCCGACCTTTATAGATGGATTCACTTCTATTTTCTCAAACTTAAAGTGATGACATGATATTGCAACATATTCTCCAAGAGATCAACCCAACTAAGGCATTAATCTATCAATTAGAGGTTAAGAACTCTAATTTCTTCTCAATTCTCTTTATCCAACAACTTCTTTATTCAAGAAAGTTATGTTTTATGGCACACTCTAAATTTTGCAATCATGAGAATTCATTAAAATAAAGAGAATGTGATATAATCACAATTTCAATATAAACTCAACAATCCATAACCTAGAATTGAGATTTCACCAAGGATCCCATAACCCTAATTATGGAGCTTTAGCCACTCATAATTACAAAATAAATGAAAAGCTTAATTTCATAAGTTGTAGATTGAACTTATAATAAAAAAATCAGAATTCTAAACCAAACTTCAAAATACAAGAAAAGTATTCTTCAGCTTCAGACTTGTTTCTCAGCCAAACTTACGTTACAAATTTCACACTATTCCAAAGATGCCTATTCTAACCCTAAGCTAGGTATTTATATGCTCCAATTAATATGGGATTCAAAATTCAAAATTGGTTACTGCGTTAGAGAAAATGACTCAATCAACAACCCTTCAGGTGGGCGATGGTTCGTCAGACAAACTATCACTGATAATCCAGAGAGGATCTGGCAGCACTGAACTTCGATAACTGTTGTGATGTTCCATCACTGGTACGGTGACTGCTTGATTTACTAACTTTGTGATAGCACATTTAAGGCTTTTAACTTGGAATAATGGTAAGTTATTAAGTAACTATTGTTGTTTTTTGTCGTATTTCATTTGATTTTGCAGGATAAGTCAAGATGTATGAAAATCAAAGAACATAATAACAAAAAGGACATTTTTGGTGAAGTAGTGATGACAAATCTAGAGGCAATGTGTTGAAGAATTCAGTTAACAACTTTGGTGACAAGTCATCAACAAGTTCACAAGCCATCAGAGTAGTCATCACCCTTATATAGAATGGTAGCTGCTGAAGAAGTCAGTTGATGACTTGGCTGCCAAGTCGTCAACCAGTTGACAAGCCATCAGTGTCATCGTCACCCTTATACAAAGTGTAGATTCTGAAGAACCAAGTTGAAGACTTGGATGATAAGCTATCAACAAGTTGACAAGTTGTCAGCCTTGTCGTTAACTATTATGCAAATATTATGGTTTTGTATTTCAAATTATGAAATCTAAGGATATTTATAGCAACTTTTAGGTTTTCATTGGGAATCTTGAACTTTATTCCGAAAACACATGTTTACATTTTGTGGCTGGAAGTTTTGAATTTAGTTTTCAATTGTTGGTTTAGTTTTGGGAAATTTTTGTTGAACTTGAAAAAGCACAACCTTTGATTCCATCTTTTGTAACTGTAATTGCTTTGAATTATGAATTCAATTTCTAATATCCCTTTCTATTTCATGAGGAACTAAATCTTAAAACTAGATTTGTGGGAGCTATGATTATACTTTGTTGATTTAATAATTGGGTAGATTCAAATAACTGTGGGATTCAACTTGATAATTTTGTTGTATTAACTACTTTCTATTGTTTGCAAACAATAAATCAAGACTTGTGTTGGTTTGCTTGAATTGTCAAATCAACTAAAGGAAGTTAATTTTCAACATGGATTTGGAAAGATAAAGTTTCCATCTAATGATTAATGTTGTAACAAGATTAGTCAGCTTGAGATAAAATCAGTGTGAATAGAAGGTTTTCTTAAGTTTGAAAGAATTAGGAAACTCAACATCTATGTAGGTTGAAAAACACTTAGATTAGTCATCGATAATGACAAATAGGTGTTTCCCACAAGTCACAAGAATTCAATACCACAACTATTATTCAATGAAGATTTATAATCATAGTGATCACAACTATAGTTTTACTGCATCATTCATTTGAAATACTGCAACATTAACTTTAAGTTTCTAAAACAAGTTGAAAACCCCCAATTTAAAGGAAACTATTAACTATTAGTCTGTTAAATCATAAACCGTATTAATAAACACCATATTCCATGCGGGGTTTGAACCCAACCTAGTTGGGTTATATATTTGATGACGACTGCTTACTCTCTCATAAGAGAGGTGTAATTTAGGTTTATCACTACTATAACGGCCCATCACTAGTTTGATGGCCCATCGCCTGTCTCATCACCGGCCTCTGAAGTACCATGCATTCTTTCTTTACTGAGGTGACTATGTTGATGTTCTGTAGTGGCCTTAAGGGTCCATCAGTTGGAACATCACCCAAGTCCAGATTATCCTTCGTTCTTCTAAGTAGAAATGATTGGTCTGGCGGTCTGGCAAGGCACTTGTGGTCCGTCGGTATACTTGTCTCAAGTATTTGTAACTTGAAATTCTAAAACTTCATGCCTTTGAGTTCGATTCCTTAGAACAAGCACAAAAAATATAAAATAGCACCAACTATTTCTAAAAATTATGCAATTTTCCTTATTTGAAGATGTAAAATGTACCATCATGATTCGATACATCAACAACCTCAACTTAGGATGATTTCTTATCCTCAAGAAACTTAACATTAATGGGGCTAGGAAGAACTAAACTTTTAATATGTGCACAAATTCTGTAAGTCTAATTCATTGGGATCCATGCTTGGTGTTACACTCTATCTAAGTTATATATAGAAACATAGAACCCCAAGTCCAATAATAAGTAACCACAAGTATCATTCACATACACTTACCTCAAAAAAGTCCTTCTCACACTGGTCAATTTAATTCAAGGACTAGTTTTCAAATCTCTCACTCTCATAAAAAATATCAAACACTGCATACACAAAGCCATAGGCTTGCCCTTAATATTCTACTAAGTACTACAATTGGTTTGCAAGGATCACTATAAGACTTAAATTGGCTTACAATAAAGTCTTAGGTGAAGGTAAGATATCTTTTTGTAATGGTGACTCAGCCCTGCTTGCTGTCGTTTCCACTTATTAGCTTAATTTTTATTTTACACTACCCTGTTAGTGTCCCACTTCTCCATCTTTTGTCATCTTTTATAATTTTTTATATATCTTCTATTATACAACTTCTACGACTTTTGATTCAACTTATTCATTTCACCCTTCACATTATCCACCCTCAACTTATGCTATTGACATAAGTTAAGGTGCACAATATCCATAAGGGACCAGGGCCAACATAAATGTCTAACACTAAGAGTTTTCTTTGACTCATTCCTCACTTGTTAACTCTCTATAGTATCCACGCTTAATTTAGGAAATTTGCTTGAATTAAAGTGCACGATGTCCAAGGAGAGAGCAAGGACGAAGTACAGATTAAAAATTAGCAAAAGGAATGTTAAAGGTGTTGAATAAAAAGGTTACCAACTCAAAAAGGGGTCAAGGGGCTAGACAAATAACTAAATGTTTGGTCATGCTTTTAAGGCTAAGTGGACTCATTTAAAACAAGGCTTGTGATCCAATACTATTCAACCATCTATCACTTAACAAAATAAAATGAGAAAGTTCTAGCTTTATACACAAAGTAAGAAATACAAAAAATCCTCATGCACACATCACAGTGAAATGTGCTCATGTTACTATTCTATGATTTGTGCTTGGCTTAAGCACAATTTACCTGGAGATTCTAATTTCAATTGTAGGTCCACAATAGTTAATGATGACGTCCAAACTATATCTCCTCTAAGAAGATGATACAGTCACTATCAAAATATAGTAACACAATAAAAGTTGGGGTCAAATCCCAAGGAAACATGTGGACTCGTGCACATCAGCAGTTGTAGTCAATAGGCAAAACAAGAAAAGTAAATGGGGGGTTTTGTGTCGTAATCTCGAGCAAGTAACTAAATAAACTTCAGTTGTAATCAGTCATAGGTAAACACTAGGATTATGTTCCCCCTGGGTTCTCAACTCTGTTGGCTTATCGTGCTTTGTTGAACTAACCCAATACCTTGTATGCAGAACCAATAAGTTATGTACCTACTACAGTCTTTTGGACGAGTAAGAGGATTTTACCCTTTACCTTTTAAGTCTTAGGATGTCGCCTTAATAACCCTTATCTTATCCCAGTTAACTATTACCTTTTGAGTCCCTCTTTATTAGATAAAATCTAACCATCTTACTTAGATAAAACCTAGAAACATGGATCGACAGTTAAACCCCAAATTACTATTTTTTTACTTTTTCCTAGTCACTACTCTTCTTTTGGAGTAAGAAATAATATCAAGCCGAGATCATAACGTGTACACCTATTAAGAAAACTATTATAATGAAGATAAAGCAAAATATGCACGGGCATCGATTTAGAATAACAACAACACTTTCCCTACTTTGTCAATCCACCAGGGTTTCCACAACCCTAGCCATGAGTTTTAGCCACTCATGCTTATGAAGGAATCAATATCATTCATAATCAAAAGCATGGATGAAATCATAATGATAAGAACTAATAAAACCCATAAATATAACTTACTTAGTCAACTGAAGTCAATACAAGAGAATCCCAAGATAAAAATCAAATCTTGGAATCAAAATATGTTTGTGAGTATCAAAAGTGCGAACCTTCTACTAAAAACCCATGTAAACTGTATTTTTAGTACATGAGAAAACCCTAAAACCGAAGCCTGAATGAAATAGGAGAAAATAGGATTGGTGGCCACATGTGATCTGTACTTACATCTTGACCCTAGGAACAGGTAGCAACTACGATCAGCAGGGTGAGCTCTAGTACAGGATGAAAAAATTCTTGCATGTTAGCTCTAAAGATTTTGGACTTCTGGCACTTTTTTTGCCTTCTAGCGGTATGTAGTTCCTTCTTGCGGTCTGTAGGTTGACTTATTAAGTGTCGGGAGTCATCTTTTTAGCTATTCTTCAATTCTCGAACATACTTTGATCATAAACATGGCAAACGGTTTCCTAAACATCCATAATTTCTCCAAAAAGTAGCCAAAACTCCTTTTTTCATCTTTTTCATGAACTTAGCATCAAAAACATGGTTTCCTGCAAGATATACCCAAAACGCATCATATCTAACAAAATAACCTCAGAAACTTGCATATTTTTCTTGTTTAAAGCATCAAAAGTGTTATATTTCTATTGCACATCAACACCCTCAACTTAGAATGTTTTCATGTGCTCAAGCAACAAAACACAATAAAAACAAAAATGATGCTTAACTAAGAGAATCTAAGCTATTCAAGGTAGTCAGTCATCACTTTAAACTCAAATTACAACATCTCCCTCCTATTTTACTTTTCAAAACCAACTATGTATAAACATAAAGCGCAACAATAAAACACAATGGGATCAAGGTATGGAAATTACATTAGCAATGGGCAACCATTCATATATACAAGTTAAACTACCCTAAATAAGCAAATATCTGGCAATATGCTTCCTTTTAATAAGGATGTCCCACTCACTCATATGCAATAATGCATGTCAATACAAGGACGGTCAAGAGACACTTATACTCAGAAGAAAAGTTCCAATAAACGTGCATCAAATTCTATAGGCTTAACCTTATTTTGTTTACCTTAGCATTCGGATAGTCAAGTTAGGATCAGAATAGGGCTTTTCTTAACTTGTAATGTAGGGTTGGGGGATGGTATGGTACATATGGATATATCAAGTGACTAAACCTCTTTGGCACTATACTAACCTTGGGGTGTCACTTACTAGCCAATTTTCTTTTTATTCCACCCTTATTTCTCTATTTTTATTCTTTTGCCACATTCTGTTGGGTGTGGTCTTTTATTCTTTATTTTTCACCTTTTTACAATTTTTATTTTCTTTTTCTTTTTCTACCATGCCCAGCCCTACTAACTTTTTCTCTTATTTTACCCTTCTTCATGCCTATTTTACACTACACACCCCTATGATAGCCACCCTCATCTTAGGCATTTTGCCTGAGTTGAGGTTCATAATGTCCAAGGAGGACCAGGGCCAAAATAGGTTTATTGTAATATAAATAGAAAGGTGAATGGTGAAACAAGAAAAATAGGTCTATAAGGCTCAAAATAGGAATCAAGGGTTATAATTCACACATGAAAGGTCATTTAGGCTAAAAGTGAACTAAAATCAACAAAGGACTGTGATCCTTTCCTAACTGACTATCCTTCAACCTAGGCGAGACTAACTAGGCAAGTTCTAAATTTAACATACAAAGGGAACCAGGAAATATCTCACAAATACATGACATAAAGTCAATATTACCAACTAATACCAACCCGGTTCTTGTAATTGTCAGAAAATAATTAGCATATCCGTAATCCTAATTTGATAACAAGATCCACACTGTTCATAGATATATACATTCACACAATTCTAAAATACAAAATTTTGAAGGGTTATCATAAATCAATCAAAACATAACTACTGCCCTAAAAACATAAAAATCTCTTAATTACATAAAAATAAAACACAGTATGAAATAGGACACAATACGACACATAATTATCCTAGACATATTGGTTCTACAACCATATCACGGCCGACAAAAAAAGAAGTATGGCATCAAAAACCCACAGCGGCATGATATGCCCACCCTTAACTAAAAATTGTACACTATCCTTAATGCGCTAAAACAAAGTAGAACAGAGGGAAGTGAGAACATACTTGGGATGTACTACGCACCCGAATCATAAGCATCTTCAGAGGGGTCATATCAGCTAGTGGAGGCAGTGGTGGTGGAGATGTACTGCTAGATGATGCACCCACTGCTATAGATGCACGCCTCTACCTATTGATAAATTAAGTCTCTAATGAATTATGTCTGGCCCTTTTAGCGATATGGTCATATGTCATATTAGGGTTCTGCAAGTCATCTATGTGACCTCTCTTGGCCCCAATTGCTAGGACCTCCCCAAAGAAATCAAATAACCTCGGTGCATGTAGAAGTGATAGCTGGACCATTGGACGTATAATTGAGGGAGTGGATTCTACACGGCTCTATGTGAGAGAGCGTACCTCTACCTGTAATATATAAAAATCCTTCTTTCTATGGTCTAGGTTTGGTGCATCTATCTCTATGAATCAAGTTGTAACCCATCTCTCAAACTTATCAAGCTATGTATGGAAATCAGTATGTAGCTCTGACAGATCATCTCTCTATATGGCCTTCCATTGGGTCTCTACCTGCTTAAATCTAGTCCTGACCCCTGATCTTATCTGCTCATAGAGGGTAGTCATAATAGTCTCAACAACCCTCAATCGAACATTGGTGGCCCTCTGTCTATCAACTAAGCTCCACAAAAACTTGCTAGATATAGTGATTATACTTGTAGCAGGAGTTGTACTTGATGGGAAAATAGGATTTGAAGATACACCAACTGGCTCTGAGGTTGAAGCTAGGGCTGAAGAAGCAATGGTTGGTGTCCACTCACCCTACATACTAGAGTCTAGAGCCTCTCTTTGTTCCTCTCTCTCCATTTCAATACTAACACCCACATCACCTTGATATGCCTCATCAGGATCTATGGAAACTACCGGGCCCTTATTATGGGCCCGTGGTGTTGCTTTCTTTTCTTTCGATCCCCTGGAAGGGCCTGGATATGCTAGATTCTTCATAGTCTTTGTCTGTGTAATCACCGTCGTAGGTACCCTTATGCTTACTTCTAGTATCCTAGGCACGCCAGCCTTATCGTACAATCTTTAAATCAAGCAAAGGAATGGCAAATTAGTCAAATCCCTAAATTCTATGTCATGTAACTCATACTGGGGAACGGAAACAAAATCAACAACATATCCGACTATCATACAAGCAACCAGTGTTGCTCCCTCCTAATTTAATACATTATCCAAAGTTCTGGGTATCATTTGATATATGATCAGAAACCACCAAAACTTGATATTAAATGTTAATAGGCCTATCTTGATCATCAAATTCCCCTCATTCCATAAGGTCTCATCACCCAATGGTGAAATATAAGTGGCTATCCACCAAGCAATCCAACCCACTCTCATTGGTGCTCATCTTCCCTATAATATGTCGATCACGTGAGACCCTCAATCTATGGTCATACTCAGCTATAGATGAAAGAGTAATGTAATCTGGGCCAAAGATAACTTTGCAGATAGTCATTGTAGAAATGTCAACTCTGACCCCTCTAACCAGTGTATGCTCAAGCTGTGTCTGCCTCGTGAATCTCAGCAGGACTGGATGTCTATGCATAAGAAGAAATATGGTAGATCAATGGGATGCATAAAATTTCTATACCATAGTTGGGCTATAAGAATCGAGTGGTATAGTCATCAACGCAAGTTGATATCTATCAAATGTCGCTCATAATTTTGGTACTCAATCTAACCATAATAGATCAATCCAGCACTTCTCATAAATTCACCTCATAGGCCTTTCATCCTCCAAAAAGCGACTGTTAGTATCAAATATCTCCCATAGCCCTTCCACACACCACCTCAGATGTCCTTTCTTGGGATGTGCATCTGAGGCATGTGCGGGTGTAGGACTCTGCCTGTGTTGTACTATACATCATGGGTAGCCTTCTCTGTACCCTTCTCAGATTAGGGTACATCTATCTTCTATACATGAGTAGCAGTACCCTCCTCATAATGGACCGCCACTACTGGATCTTCCTACTCTACCTACTCGAATGAATCCTGGCACCCCTCCTTAGATAAGGGGTCCCAAAAAATAACCTATAAAGTAGACTCAAAATCTGTCTCCTCATCATTATCATTAGGTAGAGTGCGTGGGGGTGACATCCTTATTGACTTCATCCTTTGTCCGACTGCAACTTTCTGAGCATCCTAGCATCTGTCCTCTCATAACTCTTTATGTCACCTTAACTGCTGTATCTCTACATCATTGCCTTAGGTACTCCTCTACTAAACCACTAGGCTTCAGATACTCTGCCCACCTCATTGAGGTATCAACCTTCTTTTTCATCATAGCTTTATGTGTCATATATAGCTAAAAAATCAGTTGTTAGTATCCAACCAAAGTGAGGGATAGCAAAATGTAATTACCCAAGACTACACCCTAGTCGTGACATAGTGCTTAGGACCATAAGTGATCCTAAGCTAACCCTTTCCATGGGCAAAAACTCATGAGCACCTAAAATAAATACATAAATCTGAAAGAATAATGTGGAAGATAAATCTTTTCTGAATATGATCAATACAAAACTATATTGAAATGATTACAACTTCGATTCTAGAAAACAAGACTAGAATCAAATACATCAACTTCTACTGATTGTCTATGAAGCCTTTACGAGTATTGACTAGGGGTAGTCGAGACATGACCCCCAACTATCCTAAATTAATACAACTAAATAAAGAAAGATAAAGGCTACTTGAACTTTGATTGAATCGAACCCTTGAATCAAAAGGGCTCATCACGTGCTGATTGAAGGCTATAACCATCTAATTTTTATGGGCATGCTACAAATTATACCTACATTATTAAAAAATATAGCGGTTAGACGTATATGTGGATCCAAACTGTTGGAATGTACTCAATATTTAGGGGTGAATGCATAAGACAAAAGCAATAATGCTATAATTCAAATTAACTTTCAAAACTACATGCTAAATATGAGTGCCTCACCTTGGCTTGAATGATCAAAATTGAAAAATCATAAAGCAGGAGTGATAAAGTATAAAAGAAATTCTTCTGAGCCATCACACTTAGTTCTAGTAAAATTATACTCTGATTCTATTCTGTAAATCATGCAGGCTAAGTGAAAAGGGCTCACCATTATCAATCTTAAAACTTAAAGATGAAGTCTGATAACTAAAGTCTTAGGTAAGACAATATCTGAGTAAATTTGTGAGCCTTTACACTTAGTTTTCTCAAAAATGTTCTGACATTTTGTTTTAGGATTTAGAGACTTTGGGAGGTTCTGCTAACTGACATAAATCATGTGAGCCGATATGGAGTCCAACGTCTTGTTCCCCTAAGGGGAAATCCTCATGTTGAGAAGAGGTATTATACTCTTGTCAAGGAGTATAGCCTTCTCTTAAGTGATTAATGACTTAGCCTACAAAGGACACTTAATCTTAATCCTACGGTGGCACATAGTTCTAGGGCATGAGTCCTTGGAAACATACTCAACCCGGTGCTAAATACTAGTCTCATTCTTTTGCTCATAGATTTAGGAAATCCACCTTAAAATAAAACACAAAGGTTTATAATGAAAAACCAATTATGCTTCTCTTTCTTTAAATAATGATCCGATGAATAATTGTGGATTCCAATCTTAGCTTAGGATCAAAAGATCAATTCTTGTTTATAAATCTAATTACTTACATATCAAAGAATGGTTAAAACATAATCTTTTTGAAATATAGAGACTTAAACTTGGGGCTTCAAATCCATTCTTAAAAATCATGTCAAATCACAACAAACTTCATTCTTAATAATAGAAATCTGGGAATACTTTAACAATTCTAATCATGATAATGAAAATCAATTTTCCATTTATTAAATCAAATCACACGCATGAATTTGCGAAAGTCGTTATGCAATTCAACACTTAAGTGACTTGTAACATCATAAACTTCCAACAATGATAATTGGGTACGAAACATAAATTGAGATTCATGTAAATTCAGCTTTAAAAATTAGTTTTGGGCACAAGGACGAAAGGAGTATCCTTGTTCATAACCTCACATACCTTATTTAATTAATAGGATGTAAAAGCCTGAACTTTAAATCTATAATGGTGCTCTTGAAATTCCTGAATTAGGAAGCTTGGGTTCTTTCTTTTTTTGAAGAAAATTTGATGAAGTTCTTGGTGTTCTTGAGGGGGCTAGGTTTTTTGGGAGAGAAAAGAATGAATAATAATGTATCAATGCTTTTAGCGGCTAAAATTATGTGTTATGGATAGTTTCGGGTGAGGGGAATTGACCAAAGTGACCCTAGACCCCTTAGGAACTGAAGAAGCATGTTAAATAGCTCTGTTTCGCATTGGCTATCGCTTTGGGGACACAAACACATCGCGTCGCTATCGTATTGGCTTACTACCTCTTACGAAAAATACCATAACTTTCTACTCGGGTATCGAATTAAGGAAAAATTGGTATCGTTGGAAAGATAACTCAATTTAATACAATTTGGTGGGTCTTTAATTGTAAAATTCTACATTTATAAGAAGTTATATACGCTCAAACTCAACCCTAGTAAAATCAAATGCAAAGATTTAGCCGAATCAAATGCTCTTAGCTCAACTTCACTCTAAGTGTTTCCTATGAATATTTTTCACCTCGAGAGAACTTAAAACACTAGGATTATGATCATGAAACTTATATCCATATGGTAATCATTTGGATTAGAGCTTACATGGGTAGGAACGATGGTTAGAATTCTAGCACAAAAATATGGGGTGTTATATTATCTCCCCCTTGGAATCATTTATCCTCGAATGATGGATAGGAAATTTTTGAAATCTTAGAAGTTTGTACTAATGTAGACATGATGTATCATCTAAGAAAGGATATAACTGAATTGAAACATTAAAACCCTCTATCAAGAAACTGATTTCTGACCTAACTTGCCTTTACTTACTATAAGGAGCAGATTCATGCTGAGAGTTTAGAATTCGCTTGAAGTTTTCATGATAAAATCACACATATAGAGATGCAAAGTGATAACTTATGCAAGAACAAATCACAAAACATCGAGACTAAGATCATTCAATAGGTATTACACTATCTTAGCTTGAATACTTGAAAAACTAAGATCATTCACTGAATACTTATGAAATGAATCATGACTATATATCTGAATTGTAGATTTGATGCATGGAATGAAATAAATTACCTAATGTAATGGCCTTACTCATGAAACTTTGGATAGTAAGACTAAATAGATAGTTGGAAATCTATAGGAGCTTATCTGATTGATTGCTAAACTAGGTTGTACGCTATATGGACTGGATCACACTGACTGCTCATACTTAAATAGAGTATTTCATCAACACTCTTTTATGAAATTCTACTAATGTTAGAGAGAAAAGAATTTTGGGCATGATCTAAACAAGAAATTTGACTAAGGAATCATAACATTGACACCATTCTATAGCATGGAATATAGACATATATATTATAAGCTAAGATAGAATTACTAAGCCTTAGGCAATGCAACTTCTTACTTTCAAGCTTAGCAACACTTCTTCATTACTCCCTCAACCATACTATTCCCCTTAAATACCATACTTATTTGATTCAACTTATAATTCTCACATGAGCATTGATAAATCTATCTACTAATATCTAAACTAAACTAAATCCTCTCGCCGTGATCAAGCCTAACTCAAAATCACAAGATACAACATGCTACACCACAATACTAGTCTAAACCACATGATTCAAACTTCTATGTCTCTTCTAGAGCTCACACCCTAAGCAGAATGTGTCATACCATTTCAATGACTAACTCTAAACTCTTACTATGAATTCACTAGCACATATTCCATTCCATCATTTATATCCCAACATCACATTCAAGCTTATCTTTATAACAACATATCAATTTCAAGTAAAATACCCATAAAGGCATACTTCACATATTCTCTAAACCTCCATCAAAAACAACTTTCTTGCACTAACCATGACATGTATCAAAGAATTGGCTTCAATCTCACTTCACACTTTAGCCTTAGATAGAAAGTCATAAGTAACCTTTCTTAATGAGGGTCATCAACTCCCTCTCATCTAAACCATAGTTTATCCATTATCATCACCACTATCTTAATGTAGGAAGAGGTCACTAAAGGGCTAACACATAAGGACCTAAAGCATGAAAGAATATTATACATAGCTCTGACACTTAACTGAGGCCTAAATGATTGAATGTCAAAGGCATGGATTCATTAAAGAGATCTAAATCGAGGACAAACATGATATAAACTAGATTTCAGTAGGATCATGAGTTTCTAAGAACTGATCATACTCTGAAACACGAGTTCATACTTATCATATGTTATTCAACATAAGACTGGAGTTCATAGATTTATGAGGGATAACTAAAATCATTGAGTTAAGTTATTAGTTGCTTGCTAGAAGATGAGAATGGACTTGATTACGCATGAAGTATATAAGCATTGGCCTTTGGGATGGATCTATCATGCAAGACATGTATTTGGTATGATAATGACTGAAATCCAAGGAATACTCTCGAGTAAGAAGGTATCACTATCTTATCACAACTTTTATTAACATGTATCACAATCTAATTCTCATAACTTGATTTGGTTCTGCACTCTACCATCTCCCCCTTAAGTCAAAGCTGATATTCTAAGCTTATGGGTTTACTCTATATCCTTGAGACTAAGCCATAGTTTCTTCATTCTAATATCCACACATAAATGCTAAACTCACAAAAATAAACTATATTTAGAACTTACTGACTTCATTCTTGAACAACCCTTTCATATACCATCCTTAAATTTCTAGATTCAATAATCATCATCAAAGACTTACACTCTCATTTGCAAACATATCTACCTCACTAATCACATAATTATAGCCTACCAAGATCACACGTTTATACTTATATTCTTCCCAAATCATAAGAATCTAAATCATACTTAAAATACTCAAAACCATCTTTCCATACTCCTCAACTTAGATATTAATTAAACCATGTACTATATAACAAGTTTTCTTCTACCTCACAACTCAAGGGTACTACTAACCACACACAACAGTTAATACCCTTAGAAAATAATGCAACCCTATATCACCTTGGGTCTACATCATGCTTATAATATCATACTTAAGTATAAATAAATGGACTTAAACTCTCGCATACACTATTCAAGCCTACTAGATCATTTCCACATGACTAGCATCACCAACCAAATAATCATTATTTCTACCTTTATGATCATCCACTATTCAAACTTAGTGTCTAGTGCTAGACATGATTAACAACCCAACCTCACATACTATTCTCATTTGGAAACTATAAAACAAGACATTAAGAAATACTAGCCTACTAGAACCTTATAACAACAATAATCGATCACAATCCTATGGTATACCTTATTAAAATCTGTCATCACATCCTCCTTCTATATATTATGACTATTTACCCATGTATAAACCTAAATTACTTTCATAGATCTATAAGTTTCAACTAAACCCTTTTTTTACAGCCTCAAGGGAAGCCTAAATCAACAATACTCAACCACGAAATACTTCATTAATATCATATACTTTTCTAACACAACAAATATCATCAATAACTCCTTTCATAATTCAAGAAAACAATAATTCACCTTAACTAATAACTCCTTCTCTACCTCCCACTAAACTAACACACAAGGACATATCACTGTAACGTAAAATCTATAGCATGCATAAGTTTATCTTTATACTTTCTATCAATCGCCATTCCCACTTTATTATCACTACCCTTTTAAACCCTCACTTCCAACTATAAAAAGGTTCTACTACTTATAAATCATAACACTAAAATTTATATTATCCCCTAAATGCAAACTCTATTTAATAATCTAAGTTTATACTATCTCTTCTCATAAGTACTATCTGTATAGAAGGATTAATGAGGAATTTGAATACATATCTTATTCTATATTAACTGAATAACTCATAAGAATGAGAACATAACTTTAAACATGAGGAACTTATAACACACTAGTAAGCTCCTCTCAAGCCCCTTGTGACTTCTGAAATTATTGATAGTAAATCTGAGAGCATTATCGTTCGAGGAATTGGAACTTACTAGTCATGTCATCTCAAGAATAAGGTAGAGATAAAGGATTATGGAATAACACACAAATCGATAGAAGTTTTAGAGAGAACAACTTTACAGCATGATCTAGATTTTCAAAGAAAGTAAACTTTTTTTAGATGCTCTATAGCCTCTCAAAGAAAAGTACAAACATCTTTATACCATTTAACAGGTCTCTACTAGACACAACTTCATAGACACACTAGGACACTTGAACTTTGGGCTTTGATACCAAATTTGTAAAGACCCAAGACTACCCCATAGTCTCACAAGGGGCTTAGGACTAAAAGTGATCCCAAGCTAAACCTTGCTACTAGCGTAACTCATGAGCAATTAAAATAAATACATAAGTCTGAAAGAATAATGCAGAAGAAAAATCTTTTCTGAATATGATCAATACAAAACTATATTGAAATGATTACAACTTTGATTAAAGAAAATAAGACTAAAATAAAATACATCAACTTCTACTATTTGTCTATGAAACCTCTACTAGTACTGACTATGGATAGTCGGGACATGAACCCCAACTATCCCAAATCAATACAACTGAACAAAGAAAGAAAAAGGCTACTCGAGCTGTGACTGACTCAAACCCTTGAATTAAAAGGGCTAAACACCTGCTGACTGGAGATTGCAATTGTCTCACCTACTGACTAGAGACTGGAATTGTCTGATTATGATGGGTATGCTATAACTTGTACCTACATTATTAAAAAATATAGCACATACATGTATATATAGATCAGTACTTTTGGAATATACTGAGCATATTGGGGTGAATTCATAAAAAAAAATTATGCAATAATTCAAATAAACTTGAAAAACTGCATGCTAAATATGAGTGACTCACCTTGGCTTGAATGATCAAAATTGGCAAATTATAGATCATGAATGATAAAGCATAAAATAAATTCTTGTGAGCCATCACACTTAGTTCTAATAAAATTATACTCTAATTTTGTTCTTTAAATCTGCAGGCTAAGTGAAAAGGGCTCACCTTTATCAATCTTAAAACTTAAAGCTAAAATTTGATAACTAAAGTCTTAGGTAAGACAATATCTGAGTAAATTTGTGAGCCTTTACACTTAGTTTTCTCAAAACTGTTCTGACATTTTTTTTTAAGATTTAAGGCCTTTGGGAGGTTCTTCTAACCAACATAAACCATCGACGCCATCATGGAGTCTAATGTCTTGTTACCCTAAGGGGAAAATCTCATGTTGGGGAGAGGTGTTATACTCTTTCGAAGGAGTATAACCTTCTCTTAAGTGATCACTGACTTAGCCTACTATGGACACTTAATCTTAATCCTATGGTGGAATATAGTTCTGGGGCTTGAGACCTTGAAAACATACCCAACTCAGTGCTAAATACTACTCCTATTCTTATTCTCAGAACTTTAGGAAAGCTACCTTAAAATAGTACAAGGGTTTATAATGAAAACCAATTATGCTTCTCTTTCTTTAAATCATGATCAGATGAATAATTGTGGATTCCAATATTATCTTAGGATCAAAAGATCAATTCTTGTTTAAAAATATGATTACTTACATATCAAAGAATTCTTAAAAATATACTCTTCTTGGAATATCAAGACTTAAACTTGGGGCTTCAAACCCATTCTTGAAACTCATGTCAAATCACAACAAACTTCATGCTCAATGACTGTAATCTAGGAATACTATAATAATTCTGGTCAAGATAATAAAAAACAATTATCCATATATGAAATTAAATCACACACATGAATTGGTGAAAGTAGTTATGTAATTCAACACATAAATCATTTGTAACATCATAATTTCAAACAATGATAATTGGGTATGAACCCTAAATTGATATTCATGTAAATTCATGTAAATTAAACTTTAAAATCTAGTTTTGGGCACAAGGACAAAGGGAGTATCCTTTTTCATAACACAACATACCTTATTTAATTAATAGGATGTAAAAGCTTGAACTTTGAATCACTAATGGTGTTATTAAAGCTTCTTCTTTAAGTTCTTAGATTAGGAAGTTTGGGTTCTTTCTTTTCTTGAAGAATATTTGATGAGGGTCTTGGTGTTATTTAGGGGGCTAGGGTTTTCTTGGAGAGAAAAGGATGAATAATAATGTATCTAATACTTTCAGGGGATGAAATTATGTGTTATGGACGATTTTGGGTGAGGGGAATTGATTAAAGTGAACCTAGACTCTTTAGGAAATGAAGAAAAATGTGAAATATCTTTGTATATTGTTGGATATCACGTTGGGGACAAGAACACATTGCGTCACTATTGCATCGACTTACTACCTCTCATGAAAAATGCCATAACTTTTTACTCAGGTATCGAATTAAGGCAAAATTGGTATCGTTGGAAAGATAACTCAATTTTATACAATGTGGTGGGTATTAAGATGAAAATATTCAATGTATATAAAAATTTATACAAGTTCAACGTAGATCCTAGTAGAATCAAATGCAAAGATTTAGCCGAATCAAAGGCTCTTAGCTCAACTTCACTCTAAGTGCTTCCTATGAACCTTTTTCACCTCGAGAGCACTTCACATACTAGGATAATGGTCATGAAACTTATATACATATGGTAATAATTTGGATTATATCTTACACATATAGGAACGACACTTAGAATTCTAGCGCAAAAATACGGGGTGTTACACAAAAGTTGAAGAGAAACTCATATAACCTATTTGAAATCCCAGATTGTCCAATGTAAACATTCCTATCATAAATCACATATTTTAAAGCAAACAAACATTCTCAACCAGTGGTATTACTTTTAGTCATTCAATTCAACTTCTAGTTGGGGCCTAACTTTAGATTTTTCTTTAAAATAAGACCCGACATTAAGATTTTAGCCTACTTCAAGGCTCCATTGTACAATCATGATATATTGTCTATATTTTGTAATGGTATACACATATCAACTTATTTAAATAATAAATAGAATAGTATATGACCATTTGGAGCTGAGAAAGGTACCACTTTTATGAAGAACCTGAAGTGAATAATGAAGAAGTCAAGCAAAACAAAAATTGAAACTTGTTTATAGTGTGTTATAAAAATTGGTATCTCAAATTAAGTGTTAGTGATTAAGTGTGGGATTAGTTTGTGTTTTAAGAGAAAAGTTTGAATTCAAAGAGAAAAGTGAATTTTGAGGATTTGAGTGAGTTAGAAATAGGTTAAGGTTGTTTAAATATAGGCAGGGGCTATTTTATGTAAGATATTTGTGTTGGTGGTCCCAAAATTTGAATTAAAAAATGGGCCCACTTTTTAACCTAGTCGCGACTTTCACCGGCGCCTACCACCTGAGGCTATGCATGGGGCGCAGGTGCAACCTGCGGCCAGCAGGTGCAGGGCGCAAGTGTCGGGCCAAAAATTTTAGCCTGCTTTCCTACAATCCATACTTAGAATTTTGATATTTTTCCAGCTACTTATGGTCCCTCAACCTAAGTTTGGGGTCCTAAAATTAAAATTAGATGTCAAAGTCCATGAATTTCCATTTTTCATCCTTAAAATTTAAAATTTTTGGCTTATTACTCAACTTATCATGTGGGACTTGCGACCATGATGGATTGATCGCACAACTCCCTTACCTAGAAATCAATGAATGTATAAATTTTTACCATTTTTTGTGTAATTCCAAGAGGTAAAAACCTACAAAAAAGGAATAACAAAAAAAATATGAACACTAACAGTAGTGAGTTGCTTCCCACTCAGTGCATTATTTAACGTTGTGGCACGGCGTGGCTGTGTTGGTTACTTAGATTTCACCAACAAGACCATGGATTGCCTCCTATGTAACGCTTGATTTAATGTCGCCACATAATACGGGTATCTTGACTGCTAAGAATTCATCAAAATACCCATAGGAGAATCCTCTTGGATCATCAATACAATCAATTAGTGAAACTACCCTTATGTCTTTTGGCTACTTCATTGACTTTTAGATGTTGAATGTAGACACCTCACCGTTGACTCTTAAGTTAAACTTTCATTTCTCTATGTCAACCATAGCTCTATTTATGACCATAAATGGTCTTCCTAATATAATAGGCATCTCAGTGTTAAACTCACAATCCAGGATGACAAACTCAGTTGGAAATATGAAGTTATCCACCCTCACGATCACATCGAATGAGATTTCCATATTTTTTTTTATTGTGCGGTCAACCATCAACAACTGCATCAAAGTTGATTCTAGAGGGTTCCAGCCTAATTGCTTGAATACAACTAGAGGAATCAAGTTAATGTTGGCTCCTAAGTTACACAAGGCTCTGGCAAATCAGGATGACCTAATAGCTTATGGTATAGTGCATGCTCTTGGATCACCCTTTTTCTGTGCCAAAGAACTAGTCGTGACTGAACTACAGTGGTGTACAGCATCAATATCCTTAAATATCTCTTCTTTCTTACTTATAACCAGTTGTTTCATAAACCTAGCGTATCCAAGCATCTGCTCTAACACCTTAAGAAAAGGTATATTCAAACTTAATTTTTTTAGCATTTTAATGAATCACTTAAACTTAGATTCCTCTTTCTTTTGCTTTAATCTTTGAGGAAAAGGTGGGGGTGGTATCAAAATTTATCTAATTTCTGGATCAATGATCAGACCCTTACCTTTGTCTTCAACAGCTTTACCTTTATCACCTATTATATTCTTAGACTCAACAATAGGTGACTCATTATCAACAACTTCTACAGCAGGTCGTGGGATATCCATATAGTAGTGATACAACTCCTCGTGGTAATAGCAAGTACATGGCTATCATTTTTTGAATTCTTCACTGTGTTACTTGGAAGGGTACCTGGCTGTCACTGGTTTAGAGTTGCTTATATCTGCCCAAATTGGTGTTCCAACTGCTTGATAGCAGTGGCATGAGACTCAACCTTCTGAGTCAATACTGAAATGTCTTCCTTAATATCCAAAAGGTCAATATTTTGATTTTCTTGGCCCTTCACCATCTTAGTCAACATCTTTTCCATTATTGATTCTAGAATGTACCTATCTCCCTTCTCTCTATAGTCATCTTTCTTCCTCCAGTCATGATCTCACTCTATACTATGGTCTTTGTTTCTGTCATAGTAGTTTTGACCTTGGTTTCCTTTCCCTTGGTCTTGGAAACCTGCCAACTAAAGATCCGGATAATTTGCTTTCTTCTCTAATTTTAACTCGTAAGATTTGGATACTGGCCCCTATACTGATACTGTTTTTACTTTCTTAGAAGTCACTGCTGTAAGCTACTTTGCTAGTACCCCTATATCAGTTCGTAGCAATGCAATCTATTGTGCTACTATGTCATGAGCTACTTTCTGGTCGCAGGAAGCACCAATAGCATATGCATCGAATCCCCTCTTAGCCTCCCGAGTTTACAACCTTGGTTAGTGAGTGAGGCCTGATCTAACATCTCTGAAGCTTCCTCCCAATGTAGTCTAGTAAACTCTCCTCCAAATATGGTGTTTTCCTTACCTCTGGAGTTGGTGTTCAAGGCTTGATAAAATATCTCCAATTAGCTTATCCCTGACAACCGACGGTTAGGTACCATACTTAGCTTATTCTTCAACCTAAACCATGCCTTATACATAGTTTTCGACTATATCTACCTAAAATTATAGATCTCATCATTAAGATACAACAACCTGGATGGAGGAAATAACCTATTTAAGAATTGCTTGTGCAACTCTTTCCATGCAGTAATAGAGCCTCTTGGCAATTCCCCTAACCATAAAGATTCTTCTTCTGTAAGTGAGAAGAGGAACAACCTCAGTCTGAGTGCTTCCAATTCACCCATGGATTTGCCTATAATGAAATATACCAATGAAATTGGAAAGGTTCAAGTTTGCATCATTTGTAGATAGACTTGAAAACACACCCTTTAGATTTAAGAGTTTGATCATTGTACTTGCGATGTCAAACTTGATTCCTAAGGGCCAAAGAAGAGGAATTATGGCTCCAATCTCTGCCAGATCAATATCCCAAGTCTTCTTCATCATCTATATATGACTGTAATACTAATATATTGGAATTACTTGAACAAAGGCACCTTTAGCACTGACATGGTTTCCACCGAGTGGTGCTCGGTGGTCTGCTGCTTGTCTCTGCTCAGCTAGCTCTGCCTTACTAGCTACCCACTATGCTTCTTCTATTTCCCTCCTCTTGGTTTCAGATTAATCTAATATCTCACCAATCTATCGATCAACAATATCCTATACTACTTCAGAGGAGGGGGAGATACAACATCACGAACCCCTTTAGGAGGTTCATCACTTTCAGCTCAAAAAGCCTACTAGGTGTTTGTAAGATCCTCTCTGGATTTGGGCTTAGTGGGAGTAAGGGATTTCCTCTACTCAGTGTTTTAGTCATACACTGTCATATACCCAACTAAGAACAAAAAACAAAAACAAAAACCCAAAAACTACAGCAATTTCAAATCATAAATCAATGTTGTGATCCCCGGCAATGGTTCCAAAATTTTGATGATTTCCAAACAACACATCCTTTTATAAGATGATATGGTCGCTGTCAATATATAGTAACCCAACAAAGGTTTGGGTCAAATCTTAAAGGAACATGTGGACTAGTGGATCTCAACAGTTGTAGTCAACAGGTAGAATAAGAAATATAAATTGGGTGTTTTGATATAGCAATCTGGAGAAAGTAACTGTACTAACTTCAGTTATAATTAGTATAGGTGGACACTAGGATTTTATTGCCCCGGTCTTCTCAACTCTGTAGGCTTATCATTCTTTACTAAACCAACTAGATACCTAACATATAGAATCAATAAGTTATGTACCTTTTGTAGTCTTTTGGAGGAGCAGAAGGATTTCCCCCTTTACCTTTTTAGTCTCATAATGTCGCGTTACTAACCCTTATCTTGATCCCAGTTAACTATTACCGTTTGAGTCTCTAGTTATTATATAAAACCTAACCATCTTACTAAGATACAACCTAAAAGTGTGGACCGATAATTAAACTCTAAATTACTGTTGTCTTTATCTTTTCCTAGTCACTGATCCTATTTTGGAGTAAGAAACAATATCTAAGTCGGATCCTAATGTCTGCACCCATTAAGAAAACAATCATAACAAAGAGAAAGAAATAGATGTATGAGTACCAGTTCAGAAGAATCAAAACACTTCCCCTACTTCGTCTATCTGCCAGGGTTTGCACAACCCTAGCTATGGGTTATAGCTGCTAATGCTTGTAAAGAAATCAATAACATTCATATTCGAAAGCATAGATAAAATCACAATGATAGGAAGAAATAAAACCCAAAACCATAACTGAATTAATGAACACAAGTAAATATAAGAAAATCCCAAGATCAAAATTGGATCTTGGAATCAAAATATGTTTGTGAGTATCAAAAGCATGTAACTCCTAAAAAAATACATAAAAGGGTATTTATAGTTCTAGCGGAAACCCTAAAACAAAAGCTTGAATAACATAGGAGAAAATAGGATCGGTGCACACATATAGTCTATATTTGCACCTTGGCCTTGGGCGCAGGTAGTACCTGCGGTCAGCAAGGTGAGCACAGGTACAGGGTGCAGGTACTGGATAAAAAAATTCCTGCACTTCATCTCTAGAGATTTTGGATTTCTGGCACTTGCTATGCCTACTTGAGGTTTGTAGGTCCTATTTTTGGTCTGTAGGCTAACTTAGTAAGTGATGAGAGTCATATTTTTAGCTCTTCTTCAATTCTCAAATATGCTTTGATCATAAAAAATCTAGAAAGTGTCCCGAACATCCATAATTTCCCCAAAAAGTAACCAAAAATACCCTTTTCATCTTTTTCACGAACTTTGCATCCAAAACATGGTTTTCTGCTAAACATACCCAAAACATATCATATCTAACAAAATAACCTCAGAAACTTGGATATTTTCCTTGTTGTAAGCGTCAAAAGTAATATATATCTAAAGCACATCAGTTAATCATTAAAATCTATGCACATGATTAAAACTTTTAAGGATGGTTCTTATTTCTTAACATTACAACAATCAACAACTTGTTTATTCAATCATTTTCTTTTAACAACCATGATTTATTCAATCACATGATAGAAATAAAAACAAAAATAGAAATAAACATCTTATACATGTCGGTTCTCCTATATAGCACATGATGGAAAAGAATGCAGGCAACAAAAACCTTCAGGGTGACAGACTCCCTAGCAGATACAAATACCCAACCCCCACTTTAAAAAATATGTATTGTCCTCAATGCATAAGTAATAAAGTACAAAGGAATGGAATACTTGAAAAACCCTTAGGCTTTGGAGTCTGTAGAGTTATAGGAGGCCCCACAGGCCTTAGTAGCAGCTGTAGTGACCCTAGCGAAACTCGGGGTACTAAATCACCTGCTTCCTTAGAAACTGGAGTAGGCACTGGTAAAACTATTGGAATGTGGCCACCTTCCTAGGCTAATCTAGTAGACACACTAGAAACTTTAGCTTCAACTATTTTTTTTTTGCTTCATCTTTTTTTAATTATTTAAATGCTTTTTATGATGCCCTTTCTTAATCTGTCTTATCCTTATGTCTTCTTATTCTTGATCTCCTCTTCTCACTACTTTAACTAGTATGCTTTTCATTGTCTTTTAGTGGTTGGACCATTAGATCCATAATACCCTCTTCTTTATCTACCTCTAGAAATGTTTGATAAAAGATACCTAAAGAAGGTTGTCTTTTCAATTAAACTATATTATCCAGTGCCTACTTCAACTAGTCAGTGAATCTTACAAGATCTATAACTGATCGATTCCAAAACCTATTGATCACCTGTTCTTCCATATCATCCTTTCGCGCATGCTATTTTTTATAAGCCTTCAAAGGCTCCTCTACAGCTCTGTCCACTAAAGGCTTAAACTCTTTGGCCCATACATTCAATTTTCATTCAAATTTCTTCTGAGCCTTAACCATTTTAAAAAAATTCTCTAGGGTAAACCTATACTCTAAATAGTTTAGTGGCATAGTTATTATATCCGCAATATTGATAGTAGAAGTTGTGGGCACTGACTTGAATGCTACAAAAGTTCTCTATGGAACAATAGAACAAGAGGTAACGGCATACATAAAGGTGCATAAGATGCCCTTAGAGTGGGTTGGGACTACAGCCCAAATGCTGGTGGCTTATGCACTCTCATCTCAAACTTGGTTTTATCCCTCGTATTCTCAATATCCAATCTCCTATAAGATTAAACTTCATTATTAACCTAAATATCATTATTAACTCCACAAGTAATTGGCATATTTTCCTGCCTACAAAGCTACATGATAATACATGGAAAAGGCAAGGCACTAAAAGTTTTATATGCCCGCACGAACAACTCATCCACTATAATTTGATCATATTTTATTTTTGTGTATTCAATAAAACTAGTGACCAGCACAGCTTATTGTGGATCCAAAATCACATTGCCCTTAGACAACATCAATCTCAATGTAATATCCCACATTTTTGGGCTAGTCTTTGAACCGTCATTCCTATGTATATAATCTATATTCTAAATGATTCACATATGAATATAAGTTTCATTATCTTTATTCTAATGTTTGAGTTTCTTTTGAGGTGAAAATTTTTCATAAGAATCAATTAGAACAAAGTTGAGTTAGAGCCTTCGATTTGTCCAAAGTTTGGTATTTAATCCTACAAGCGTCTAATTTAAACATGTATAACTTTTTATTTACATAGAATTTTACAGCTAAAGACCTACAAAATTGTAGATAATTGAATTAACTTTCCAACAATATCAATTTCGGCTAAATCCGATACCCGAGCAAAAAGTTATGGCATTTTCCATATGAGGTAGTAAGCCAATGCGATAGCGACGTGACACATCGGCCTGAGCATTACGGAACTATTTCAAATGCTAATTTAGTTTCTAAAGGGTCTAGGGGCACTTTGGTCTCTTCACACACCCAAATCCACCCATAACACTTAATTTCAGCCCCCCCAAAGCAATATACACTCAATGATTCATCTTTTCCCTCAAAGAAAAGCCCTAGCCTCCTTAAGAACACCAAGAACTTCATCAATTTTTCTTCAAGAAAAGCAAGAACTCAAGTTTTCTAATTCAAGAATTCTTTCAAAATTGTGTTTCCCCTTCAAGATTAAACCCTTAAGGTTTGTGCGAGTTCATCCATGTGCCTTCTTTCACCTATGGAGCCCAAAAACTCTTTTCTTTTAATGAATGAATGAATTTTTCATTACTATGGTATTTTGTACTCTTAGGAAAGATTGAATTTCATGTTTTCATGATGTTTTAATTCAATTCAGACCATGTATGATTCCATGAAAGATTTTAAATTCCTCATGCTATGAATTTAAATTTCCCATGCTTTATTCAAGTAAATGCCATGATAGATCCTAAATTCATGATTTTAGCAATATTCACATATTTTAAATTTATGCTTTCCACATGTTTGATGAAATTTCCATATCATGTCAATTTCAAGATGAATCCCCAAGCTATGAACTTTGCCATATAACTCTATTGTTCCCTCATGTTTAAGGCATTATTACGTTCAACCTATGAACTTTACATATTTTTATGAAACACTCATGTACTATTTCGAGCGAATTACATGTGAATTCCACAATTGATGATCTTAGTTATGTAATCATGCTATGCTCCCATGTTTAAGATATTCCCATGTTCAAGTTCATGATCCCTATATTTTTGGTGAATTACCATATATTAAAGTATTAATCTCCATGTGCTTGATAGAATGCCCATGTGAATTGAATAGGGTAATCATGACACGTTACCATGTGTTCTCATTCATGTACAAGTTCGTAACCTCTAAATGTTTGATAAAATGTCTCAGTGAATTAATTGTAAGCAATTGACTATGGCTATGCTTTTCAAGATCATGATATGCTTTACTTTTCATGCTCTCGAGTCCTGGGTGTATTCAATACCCCAAAAGCTAGTTGATTACCTAGAGCTATAGTAGTTACAGAATTGTCTCAGTAGTGTCACAAACAGTAGTACTTAGTAATCAATCATAGTCTCGGTTCAGTATTTAGTTTAGAACTCAGTGAACTCAATCAGTTATTAGAACTCTGTAGTATTCCATCAGTCAGCGGGACCTAGTAAACTCAGTTCAGTTTAGTTGGACAACATGATCAGTAACAATTCAGTCAAGACTAGTACCATCTAGATATTAGTCAGTGTCTATTTAGTTGGGAGTAGGAATCAGCACCGAGCGAACCCAAGGATGGGGGGCATTCCTGCTAGCAGAGGGTTTGACCCTTAGTAGCAATCCCTACATTACAGTACTATGTAGCCAACATAGGTTAAGATATCTTCCTGCTAGGCTAGGGTTGATACATCTCATATGAGTTTTCCTATCAGCAAAGGTTAATGAAATGTCTTTCTGTCAGAGAGGGTTAACTCACAACTTTGTCTTTACCTGTGGCACGATACTAACACCCTTCCAACTTGGGTTATTGGTTGGACCCTAATCCATGTAGAGAGGGGAATGTCAGTTAGATAATTACTTCCTATAGTTTCAATTTTAGTTACAGACTTAGTATAGAACTCAGTTCAATTTTATAGAATTAGGACTATCAGAAATAGACACTAAATTAACAGTAATATAGTATTAGTAAACTCAAATATTAGTCATTCAATTTTTAGAACTCATCATCTAGTGTTAATGTGATCTTCGTTACAGTTTTAGTTATAGTCCCAATTACAGTATTAGTTACTGTCTCAGTTACCGTCTTAGTTACGGTCTCAGTCACAGTCTCAGTCGAGTAATTAGATCAGTAACTCAGTTCAATTTCAGGTATGCTTCACCATAGCATACAGTTATTAGTTATTTAGTTATCAGTATTTTAGTAACTCAATTTACAGACTATTTCAGAATTATGTTATACACTTGGTCTTGTATTCTCAAATAATACGGTTTTCATGAATTCATGCTCAGTTATCTCATGTTACTCAGTAAGTTCTTATCTCATATGCATAATACCCAACAGTTTCAGCCCATTATTCAGACCAAGTATAGTTCAGTCTTACATGCCCAATATTCAGCTATCAAACATTCAGTTAATCAGATAATTTAATATGTTTATGCATTTATGCTTAGTGTAATTGTATATTTAGATCCTCAGTTTATGTCAGTATCTATCACGTAGTTTCAAACTTAGTATTCATATAGTATCCATGCCTTATCATATTCCAGCTTCAGTTATACTTATATCATTAAAGCAAGTTTACAAAAAATAAGTATAGAGATTTACCATCTTATCAAAGAATATTTGTCACTCATACTTTAAGATATTTTAGTTTTTAGTTTATTCCAGCCTATTGGTGAGACTACTTACACTTAGCATGCATGTTGTATGATTATGTATGAAATAATTTTTACTTATTGCATTCACCCCTGTATATTCAATACTTTCTAGAAGTACTAATCTATATATATATATGTAGCCAGCAAGTGATGAGTTCTCCTACTTTGAGAACTCCAGACAGTTTTAGTTCATGTGCAATTTATTTATTTTCCATGTTTATTGATTAGTGATAGTTGGAGGCATGTCCCAACTATCTATAGTCAGTATAGTAGAGGATTCATAGATGTCAGTCAGGTAATTTCAGTTTCATCTTTTAGATTTATCATATTATAAAGTTTTATCAGTATTGTATCTATTTTAGATTTTCAGTATGTTATGTTTCCGCATAGCAAAACAACTATTTATTTTGTTATAATTTATTTGCTTAATAGTATGCTAGTTCATGGGTTAGCTTGGGATCACTTGTGGTTCCAAGCACTATGTGATGACTAGGGGGTAGTCTCGGGTCATTAAAAACTTGGTATCAGAGCACAGAGTTCAAGTATCCTAGGGTGTCTATAAAGCCATGTCTAGTAGAGTCTTGTGGAATAGTACGGAGACGTCTATACTTTTCTTCGAGAGGTTACAGGGTATTTAGGAAATGTTTTCTATCTTTCAAGTCTCAGATCGTAAAGTAGAAGTATTATCAAAGAAATTTATGTAGATCCTCATCTTGAACTATTCATTATAACTCTACCTTAGTTTTGAGGTGACAAAAATAGTGAAGCTTATGTCCTTACAAATATTGTTTCCTTAGCAGTCCCCACAGATATTTATGGGATTGCATATTGGCTCAAAAAGTATCCCATCAGTGCCCTTATGTCTTAAGTGTTGAAATATTTCATTCATGTTCATGAAAATTGTGCATTAAGCCAAAGTCAGATGTGCTTTTAGATTTTCTTCTCAGAATTCCTTTTACAGTATATGATTTGAAGTTAGAAGTATGAACCTAGAAGTTTAGCAGTACTAGAGTTAGAATAGTGTTATCCATATTGAGCAGATTATATATTCATAGGGCTAGTTGTATGAAAGGTGAATCAGTAGTCTTGACCAGTGTATGTAAGAATTTAAGTTTGTTTATTCAAGATTAAGTAAGATAGTATGGATGAGTTTATCATTTATGTGTATTATTATACCCCAGACTTTAGAGTAAAGTGATTACAGTTCAGTTTAGTGTTTAGTAAAGTGGTTACAGACTTAAGATAATGGCTTAATACTAAAGGGGAGTTGATAGAACAAGTAACCAAGTCAAGCTCTCAGATTCTAGTAGTAGTGCCAGTATGTGTAGAAAAGTAGTAAGGGAGGATGATTCCCAACCTATTCTTATCTCATTGCAAAGTTTTTCAGTCATCACGATATCTACTCATGCCTAAAATGTCATCTCTCTCATCACAACTCATATTTATGCACTTTATAGGAAAACCATGTACGCTTTCAATTTCTAGTATGAGGAGTTCTAGTTCACTCAACAGTATGAATCATGTTCCATGAAGTCATCAACTTCAAACTCAGGTCATGCAGCTCATTACTCATGTACTCATACTTTATATTATGTTCAGTTCTAGTACCCATTCCATACTTTTAATGATTAGTGAAATTCAGATTTATGTCATGTAAGTCCTTAGTTTAGACCTCTTTGATGGATTCATGTCATTGAGACTTTATTCCTCAGGCCTCAGTTGAGTATCAAAGTTATTCTTTCATGCTTCAGGTCCTCATGTTCTAACCTTTCAGTGACTTCTCCTTATGTCATGATTAGTTGAAATTCTAGGTGTGTTTTCTTGGGCTAGTGCATGAAACTTTTAAGGATAGAGGTTTAAAGAAACTCAAAAAGATCCTTTTATGGTGGTTTACCTACAAGTTCATGCGTGGTTATGAAGATAGGCTTAAATATAATGTTGGTATACAAGTGGAATATATAGTTGAGTATAAGCTTTTAGTATAATTTAGTCCGTATAGCTCGCAATCCGGTCTAGCATTAAGACAGATAAGTTCCTATGGTTTTCCATCTTTCTTATTCATAAGGTAATTCACGTTCATTCACATTTCAAATTCGGATTAGTTTATGAATATGCATCAGTTTTAGATCCTAGATATTTAGTCAGGATTCAGTCCATAAGTTTTTTGTGCATTATCTCAGTCTTTCCTTAGTATTTCAGCCAAGACAGTATCATTCGGGGGATAAAGTATCCCAAGGGGGAGATGTATTGTAATACCCTGAGTATTCATGTGCTAAAACTTTCATTTTTTTTACATAAAATAGGATCTAGCTTGAAGTAATAGTTACTCATTAGTTTACTCTCTCATTTCTATCCCAGCCTTACAATCATTCTCATGTCATTGCATGTATTCAATAAATCAGTTCAGTTCATGATATTTAGTTCATGTATCATGTTTCAAAATTAGGTATGCAATCATATTCCAAGTCAGTCATGTTCAGAATATAATCTTAGTTGCCTTTGTACAGTACTCTCAGTCTAACCAGTCTCATTTGAGAACGAATGTTCCCAAGAGAGAGATAAAGTAATACTTCACATTTTTGGGCTAGTGTTTGAACCATCGTTTCTACGTGTATAAGATATAATCTAAGTGATTCCCACGGTAATATAAGTTTCATGATCTTTATTCTTATGTTTGATTTTCTTTTGAGGTGAAAAATGTTCACAAGAATTAATTAGAACAAAGTTGAGCTTAGAGCCTTCGATTCGTCCAAATTTGATATTCGATTCTACAAGGGTCTACTTTAAATGTGTATAAATATTTATATGCATAAAATTTTACATCTCAATACCCACCAAATTGTATGTCATTGAATTAGCTTTCCAATGAAACCAATTTTTCCTAAATTCGATACCCGAGAGAAAAGTAATGGCATTTTTCGTGTGAGGCAGTAAGCGGACGCGATAGCGATGTGATGCATCGGCCTGCACGTTATAGAACTATTTCATATGCTAATTTAGTTTCTAAGGGATTTAGTGGCACTTTGGTCACTTCCCCTCACCGAACTCTGCCCATAACACTTAATTTCAGCCCCCAAAAGCAATATACACTCAATTATTCATCTTTTCTCTCAAAGAAAAACTTTAGCCTCCTTAAGAACACCAAGAACTTCATCAATTTTTCTTCAAGAAAAGCAAGAACTCAAGTTTCCTAATTCAAGAATGCTTTCAAGATTGTGTTTTCCCTTCAAGATTAAAGCCTTAAGGTATGTGGGAGTTTATCCAGGGGTCCTCTTTCACCCATGAAGCCCAAAAACTCTTTTCTTTTAATTAAAGAATGAATTTTCCATTACTATGGTATTTTATATGCTCAAGAAAGATTGAATTTCATGTTTTCATGATGTTTTTAATTCAATTCAGATCATGTATGATTCCATGAAAGATTTTAAATTACTCATGCTATGAATTTGAATTTCCTATGCTTTATTCAAGTAAATTCCATGATAGATCATAAATTCATGATTTTAGCAATATTCTCATGTATTAAATTCATTCTTTCCACATGGTTGATGAAATTCCGATATCATGTTAAGTCAATTTTAATATGAATACCCAAGCTATGAACTTTGCCATGTAACTCTATTGTTCCCTCTTGTTTAAGACATTCTTACATTCAAGCTATAAACTTTACATGTTTTGATGAAACACTCGTGTCCTATTTTAAGCGAATTACATGTGAATTCCCCAATTCATGATCTTAGTTATGTAATCATGATATTCTCCCATGTTTAAGATATTTCCATGTCCAAGATCATGATCCCCATGTGTTTGGAGAATTGCCCCATATTAAAGTATTAATCTCCACGTGCTTGATAGAATGCCCATGTGAATTAAATAGGGTAATTATGATACGTTACCATGTGTTCTCATTCATGTAGAAGTCCATAACCTCTAAGTATTTGGTAAAATATCGCAGTGAATGAATTGTAAACAATTGACTTTGGCTATGCTTTGCAAAATCATGATATGCTTTACTTTTCATGCTATCGAGTCCTGGGGGTATTCAATACCTGAAAATATAAATGCTTACCTAGAGCTACAGTAGTTTCAGAACAATCTCAGTAGTGTCACGAACAGTAGTACTTAGTAATTAGTCACAGTCTCAATTTAGTATTCAGTTCAGAACTCAGTAAACTCAGTCAGTTATTAAAGCTCAATAGTATTTCGTTAGTCAGTGGGACCCAGTGAACTTAGTTTAGTTCAGTTAGAGTACACTATTAGTAATAGTTCATCAAGCATAGTACCGTCTAGAAATCAGTCAGTGTCTATTCAGTTGGAAGTAGGAATCAGCACCGAGCGACCCCAGGGATAGGGGCATTCCTTCCAGTAGAGGGTTTGACCCTTAGTAGTAATCCCTTCAATACAGATCTACATAGCCAGCGTAGTGTGAGATATTGCAACGCACCAAAAATCTATCCCAAGATGTCACACGGTGCTTAGGACCACAAGTGATCACAAGCTACCCTATGAACTGGCATACTGTTAAGCAACTAATTAAATACGTAATAACTAAGTTAACAGTGCGGAAACATAAAAATGATGGATTCTATGAAATTACAATACTGATACAACTTTTATATTCTGATAAAGTCTAAAAGGAGAAACTGGAATTACATAACTGACTCTAACTAACGTCTTTGAGGCCTCTACTATATAACTATGGATAGCTGGGACGCGACTCCAACTACCACTAATCAATACTTATGAGTAAGAAAGTGAAGTACATAAATAACATCTAACTAAAGTCCCTAAAGTAGAAGGACTCACCACCTGTTGGCTAGAATCTACAACTGTCTGAATATGGTATGCATGCTACAACTCGTACCTACATTATGAGACAATGTAGCACATAGACATATATGTGGATCAGTACTTTTGGAATGTACTGAGCATATAAGAGTTAGTGTATGAGTAAAACATAATATCAATCATCATAAGTTGTAAAATAATGCATGCTAAATGTAAATGACTCACATAAGCTGGAGTATCTGAAATACTGAAATCTAAAATAATAAGAAGCAAATCATAATTTATAAATCTAGTGAGTGTTAACATTTAGTTCTAAAATTGTACTTGTATTCTCTCTTTAAATCATATTGTCTAATTGTAGAAAGGACTCACTTTTAAATATGAGAACAGAAAGATGAAAACAACAGCTAAAGACACTCTATAAAGCATAGTCTGAATAACTTTGTGAGCCTTTACACATAGTTTTCTAAAGGGGTTTCTTTTATTCTTTTCTATTAGAGAAAATACTTTATCTCAAGGCTTTAAACCAATAGACTATTTTAAGAGTAGGGGACTTCTTTTGGGAAGTTCTTCTAACCGACATAAACCATGTGAGCATTCATGGAGTCCAATGTCTTGCCCACGTTGGGGAGAGTTGTTCTACCCTTGCCATCAGCATAGAACTTCTTATCTTAAGTGATCACAATCTTAGTCATCCATGTAGAAGTGGGAATAATATTAATACTATGGTGGCACGTAGTTCTGGGGTATGAAACCTTCATAAAATACCCATCTCGGTGCTAAATACTACTCCCATTCTTATGCTTAAGATCTTAAGAAATTCACTTCAAAAATATAGCACAAGGGTTTACAAGAAAACTAATTATGCTTTTATTTCTTTAAATCTCAAGTCATATGAACAATCTGGATTCTTTATCTTAGCTTAGGACCAAAAGGTCAAATCTTTATCGAAAATCTGAGAATAATCATATCATAAGGTGCTCATGGCATAAACAATCTTGAAATAGCAATCTTTAAGTAGGGCTTGATGACCCATGCTTCAAACTCATGTAAAATCATAGCAAAACATCACGCTTAATATACTTCTTGAAAATACTTCAACAATATCAAAATAATAAAATCAAGAATATCAATATCATGCTTAAACTCAATTGAGAAAATCTGGAAAATCGCATTATACACATAATTATTTGAAAATAGTCATGCAATTCAACATTCAATCACTTGAAATCTCATAAGCTTGTAAATAACAATAATGAGTATAAACCCTAACTTGAATTTCATGAAAAATCATAGAAAATTCAGTAAAATTTAAAATTAAAATAAATTTTGGGCACAATGACGAAAGGATTGTCCTTGTTCATAACCCCACATACCTTAATTGGTGATCTAAGATGAGAAAGCTTGAATATTGGATTTCTATATTGCTTTTGAAGATGAGTTCTTGGAGTTATTGAATTGATAATTCTTAATCTTGAACTATCTTGGAATAGAAAGCTTAATTCTTGGTTGTTTTCTTGAATAGAAAGTGATGGAATGGATAAATCTTGAAGAGAATTGATTAGGGTTTGTTCTTGACAGTAAAGTAGGATAATGAGGGCAAAATATTTCCCCATTGGTGGCTATACATTGCTATATTACGACCTGGGTTGATGGGGGAAAAGTAACCATTGGCCCTCATTAGTTTAAAGCAGAAATTCGTAACATGTATCCCAATTTTGCTCTTTGCCGCGACGTGGTACCATCATGGCAGCTTACTGCATCATACGAAAATTGCTATAACTTTTTGCTCGGGTGGAAGATTAAGGTCAAATTGATATCATTGGAAAGCTAATTCAATTATCTACAATTTGGTGGGTATTGAGCTGGAATATTATGCATACATAAAAAGTTATACACTTTCAAAGTTGACCCTTGTAGAATTAAACACCAAACTTTGAATGAATCTATGTTCTTAGCTCCACTTGGCGCTAAGTGACTTCTATGAATACTATTCACCTAATAAGAACTTCACATACTTCGAATTAAAGTTAGGACACAAGCTTTCAAATTATGGATAAAGAGTACGACAATTACACCTTCACCGCGATGCGATGAAATTGCGTTAAGCTTCAGGAAAAGGACAAGTGCGAATTTCCACTCTAGTGTGACGTGGTGCTATCACGTTGTGCCACTGGAAATTGACAATTAGGAATATAGACCTCTCTGTGACAAGCCAAGATTGAGGAGGTCCACTAGAATTGACAATTATGAAATTGTCCTTCACCGCGATGTGGTGGTTGCTCAGGTGGGACACTATCAACTTAAAAATGCTCTAACTCCATACGAAATAACTATTCTTTATTTTGGACGATATTTATTAACATTCTAGGAACGAATTTAAGCTAGGAAAACTATAGGGTGTTACAATATCTCCCCCTTGGAAATATTTGTCCTTGAATATGGTTAGATAAACTAAAAATATTGAGGAATCTGAGGCTATAAGCTATCATGCACAACTGAAATAAACTAAATAACTAAATCTTAAACATAATGAGATATTGAACTGATCTGCTAGTGCATGAATTCTCATGAAAATAGCTATATGGCTGAGATAGAAGCCAGAGAGTCAGCTTATGAGTAACCATTACTTTAGGCTGGATCTGATTTCATAAGAAAAAGAATGAGAGGTTTATGACATGAAAACTCAGGGTATTACAACATCTCCCCCTTGGGATCGTTTGTCCCCGAATGATACTGATTTGATTAAAATACTAGGAAATGACTGAGATGATGCACGGGAGGCTTATGAGTTGAATCATGAATGATTATCTAGATTCTGAAACTGATGAATGATGCATAAACTTAGCTGAATTCTCAAAGTACACGAAGTGAACAAATTTTCTCTTAGAATGATATAACTAGATGGGAAGATTGAAAACCATAGAAACTTGCCTGTATGGATGCTAGACTGAGTTACTAGTTAAATGGGTTAATTCATACTGTGCATTTCACTTCAACAATTACGTTCAACCTTTTACTAGGAATTTATTAATGCAAAACACACCTATCCCCTTATATATCAACATGATGTTCAAGCCTATCTTCATAACTACGTATGCACTTCTAAACAAATACTCATGAAATCATCTTTTTTAAATTCTGTAATACCTCTATCTAGAACAAATTCCATGCACTATTCAATTCTTAGGAAGACACACATAAAATATTCCCAATTAACCAAGTCATACGCAAAAAGCTTCACCTCAATATTCCTTCATTTATAGACCTACGTAAAATAAGCATACAACAATCTTCCCAAATATAACACATTTACTCTCTCCCATCTACACAAGTATTCATCATCACAACTAGAACCTAGAAGTCTGACCTTGTTACTCATTCTATCATCTCTCCCTTAGCTTTAAGCCATCACTCTAAGTCTATGAAACCCTTCTCTATACCCTAAACCAAACTACACTCACTGTACTCTAGATTCTAGAACATAATAATACATACAAATAATAAACTTACTCTGAAAGACTACACTTGAAAGTGTAAAACCAACTTCCAATTCTTCCTTCTGAGGTATAACTCTATCATTCTATAGCCCCACAAGTCATCACATAATATTTTGAACACTTACTAACTTAGAATCTTCATGAGTATCACTACATCCTGAGTTCACACCATCTAGAGCTTCAACCTTTATTTTTATTTTCTCAATCTTAAAGGATTCAAACTTATATTCTAATGTTTAATACGAATATCATCAACCTTTAATAAACCACACTACTTCCTTCATACTCTACTAATACCACATAATATCACATCTCCAAACTTATATTTTTTCTCTCTAAACCATGAGAATCAAGATCATACCAAAAAGTCTCAACATCATCTACCCATAACTCTTTAACTTAGCTATTAAGAACATCATTTACTATATAACTAGTGTCCTTCCTCTTAGAAAATCAATGGTACTACTAACCACACACAACACGTAATAATCTTGAAAATAATGCAACCCCATCACTTTAGGCATACTTCTTTATCATATATACAACATCATACTAAATTACGAATTAAAATGGACTCAAACTCTTGCACATACTATTTAAGCCTACTAGGTCACTTCCATATAACTAGCATCACTAACTAAGAAATCATTATATCCACCTTGATGACCATCAACTATTCAAATTAATGTCTAGTGCTAAACATGATTAACAACCCAACCTCATATACTTACTATTCTCACTGGGAAGCTATGTAATAAAACATCAAGAAGCACTAGCCCACTAGTATCTCATAACCACAATAATCGATCAAAATCATATGGCGTATCTTATTAGAATCCATTAACACATCCTCCTTCTACACATCGCTACTATTTACCCTTCTATATATCTAAATTACTATTATATCTCTATAAGTTTCAAGTAAACTCCTTTCTGTAACCTTAAGAGAAGCCTAAATTAACGATATTAAACCACCAAACACTTCATTAATATCCTATACTTTTCAAACACAGTAAAAACCATTAATAACTCTTTTCATACTTAAGAAAACATTAATTCACCTTAACTAATAACTCCTTCTTCCCCCTTCATTAAACTAACACACAAGGACATATCACCTTAAAAAAACTAGACAATATGCCTATGTTTATCTCTATATTTTCTATCAATCGCTATTCCCACTTTTCTTGTCATTACTCTTCTATGCCCATACTTCCAACTATAATAAGGTTCTACTATTCATAAATCATAACACTGAGGTTCATAATATCCCTTGAATGCGTGTTGTATTTAACAATCTCGGTTTATATTATCTTCTCTCACGAGTACTATCTGTATTAAAAAGAATCAGTGGTCAATCTAAATACATATCTAATTCTATCTCAAGTGAACAACTCATAAGGATGAGGATATAAACTTTCAACTTAAGGAACTTAACACACTAGGGAGCTCCTCTCAAGCTCTTTGTGTGACTTTTGAAGTAGCTACTAGTAAATTTGAGAGCATTATCTGGAGAGGATTTGGAGCTTACTGATCGAGTTATCTCAAGAATAAGTCATAGATAATGAATTTTTGGGTAACACATGAATAGACAGGAGATTCTAAGAAAACAACTTTACTGCATGATCTAGAGTAGGGAAGAAAGAAAACTTTTCTTAAATGCCTTATAGCCTCTCGAAGAAAACTACAGACATCTCCGTACAATTCTACAAGACTCTACTAGACACAGCTTCACAGAAACCCTAGAACACTTGAACCTTGTACTCTGATACCAAGTTTGTAACGCCCTAAAAATCTATCCTAAGATGACACACGGTGCTTAGGACCCCAAGTGATCCCAAGATAACCCATGAACCGGCATACTGTTAAGCAACTGATTAAATACATATAAAATAAGTGAGTTTACTGTGTGGAAACATAAAAATGATGGAATCTGTGAAATTATAATACTGATACAACTTTTACATTCTGATAAAGTCTGAAAAGAGGAACTAGAATTACAAATTGACTCTAATTGACATCTGTGAAGCCTCTACTATACTGACTATAGATAGCTGGGATATGAATCCAACTACCACTAATCAATACATATGAGTAAGAAAGTGAAGTACATAAATAACATCTAACTAAAGTCGCTGAAGTAAGAGGACTCATCTGCAACTGTCTGAATATGGTATGCGTGCTACAACCGTACCTACATTATGAGATAATGTAGCACATAGACATATATGTGGATCAGTACTTTTGGAATGTACTGAGCATATGAGGGTTAATGCATAAGTAAAACATAATATCAATCATTATAATTTGTAAAACAATGTATGCCAAATGTCAATGACTCACATAAGCTGGAGTATCTGAAATACTGAAATCTGAAGTAATAAGAAGCAAATCATACTTTAAAAATCTAGTGAGTCATAACATTTAGTTCTATAAGTTATACTTGTATTCTCTTTTTAAATCATACTGTCTAAGTGTAGAAAGGACTCAATTTTAAATCTAAGATTTGAAAACTAAAAACTGTAGCGAAAGTTTTTCTATAAAGCATAGTTTGAATAAATTCGTGAGCCTTTACACATAGTTATCTAAAAAGTTTTTTTCTATTCTTTTCTATTAGAGAAAATACTTTATCTCAAGGCTTTAAATCAATATACTATTTCAAGAGTAGGGGACTTATTTTGGGAGGTTCCTCTAACTGACATAAACCATGTGAGCATTCAAGGAGTCGAATACCTTGCCCACATTGGGGAGAGCTATTATACCCTTGCCATTAGAATAGAACTTGTTATCTTAAGTGATCACAATCTTAGTCATCCATGTAGAATTGGAATAATCTTAATCCAGTAGGGGCACGTAGTTTTGGGGAATGAAATCTTGGTAACATACACATCTCGGTACTAAATACTACACCCATTCTTATGCTTAGGATCTTAACAAATTCACTTCAAAAGTATAGCACAAGGGCTTACAAAAAAACCAATTATGCTTTTCTTTCTTTAAATCTCAATTCATATGAACAATGTGGATTCTTTATCTTAGCTTAGGACCAAAAGGTCAAATCTCTATCAAAAATCTGAGAATCATCTTATCATAGGGTGACCATGACACAAATAATCTTGAAATAGGAATCTTTAAGTAGGGCTTAATGACCCATGCTTCAAACTCATGTAAAATCATAGCAAAACATCATGCTCAATATGCTTCTCAAAAATACTTCAACCATATCAAAATAATAAAATCAAGAATCTCAATATCATGCTTAAACTCAATTGGAAAAACCAGGAAAATTGCATTATACACATAATTATATGAAAATAGTCATGCAATTCAACATTCGATCACTTGAAATCTCATAAGATTGTAAATAACAATAATGGGTATAAACCCTAACTTGAATTTCATGGTAAATCATATAAAATTTAGTAAAATTTGAAATTAAAATAAATTTTGGGCACAAGGACAAAAGGATTGTCCTTGTTCATAACACCATATACCTTAATTGATGATCCTAGATGATAAAGCTTGAATCTTGGATTCATATGATGCTTTTAAAGATGACTTCTTGAATTGAAAATTCTTAATTTTGAACTATCTTGAAATTGAAAGAATAATTCTTGGTTGTTTTATTGAATGGAAGGTTATAGAATGGATGAATCTTGAAGAGAATTGATTAGGGTTTGTTCTTGGGAGTAAAGTAGGATAATAGGGGTAAAATAGTGCCCTAATGGCGGCTATACATTTCTATATTATGACCTAGGTTGAGGGGAGAAAAGTCCCCACAACCCCTCATTAATTTAAAGCAGAAATTCGTAACTCGTATCCCGATTTTACTCTTTGCATCGATGTGGTACCATGTGGCAGCTTACTGCCTCACCCAAAATTGGCTATAACTTTTTGCTCGGGTGGCGGATTAAGGCGAAATTGATATTGTTGGAAAGATAATTAAATCATCTATAATTTGGTGTGTCTTGAGCTAGAATATTATACATACATAAAAATTTATACACTTTCAAAGTTGACCCCAATAAAATTAAACACCCAACTTTGAATAAATCTAATGTTCTTAGCTCCACTTGGCTCTAAGTGACTTCTATGAATATTATTTCCCTAATAAGTACTTCACATACTTAGGATTAAAGTTATGACACAAGCATTTGAATTATGGATCAAGAGTATGGTAATTACACCTTCACTGCGTTGCGGTGAAATTGCGTTAAGTTTCTGAAAAAGGACAAGTGTGAATTTGCACTCTGGCATGATGCGGTGCTATCGCGTTGTGCCACTGGAAATCGACAATTGAGAATATGAACCTATACATGATGCACCAATATCACAGAGGTCCACTGGAATTGAAAATTATGAAATTGTCCTTCATCTCGATGCGGTGGTTGCTCGGGTGGGACACTGTCAACTTAAAAACGTTCTAAATCCTCAACTGAGTATCGGATTTGGGAGAATTTGGTATTGATGGAAAACTTATTAAATTTTCCACACAATGGAAGGTATAAATCTGGAAAATTCTTTATGAAATATTTATTCTTTATTTTTGAAGCTATTTCTTAACATTTTAGGAACGAATTTCAGCTAGAAAAACTACAGGGTGTTATAGATACATTCCTGCCAGACTAGGGTTGATACATCTCATATGAGTTTTTCTGCCAGTGAGGGTTGATGAAATGTCTTCTTGTCAAAGAGGGTTATCTCACAGCTTTGTTTTTACCTGTGGTATGGTACAATACCCTTCTAACTAGGGTTACAGGTTAGACCACAATCAATTCAGAGTGGGGCATGTCGGTTAGATGATTACTTCCCACAGTTTTAGTTTTAGTTATAGACTCAATTTAAAACTCAATTGAGTTTTACAAAATCAGGACTTTCAGAAATAGTCACTCAGTTAACAGTAATACAGTATTAGTAGACTCAAATATCAGTCATTCAGTTTTCAGAACTCATTATCCAGTGTTAATATGATCTTAGTTACAGTCTCAAAAATGTCCCAGTTACAGTCTTAGTTACCATCTTAGTTATAGTCTCAGTCGAGTAATTAGATCAGTAACTCAGTTCAATTTTAGGTTTGCTTCACCATATCGTTCAGTTATCAGTTATTCAATTTTTAGTATATCAGTACCTCAGTTTATAGACTATTGTAGAATCATGTTATAAGATTTGTCTTGTATTCTCAAATAATATAGTTTCCATAAATTCATTCTCAGTTATCTCATGTTCTCAGTCGGTCCTTAGTATTTCAGTACCTCAGTTTATAGACTATTGTAGAATCATGTTAAAAGATTTGTCTTGTATTCTCAAATAATATAGTTTTCATAAATTCATTCTCAGTTATCTCATGTTACTCAGTCGGTCCTTATCTTATCTACATAGTACTCTACAGTTTCAGTCTTGTCATTCAGATTAAGTACAATTCAGTCTTACATTCCCAGTATTCAGCTATTTGACATTCAGTTAATTAGATAAGTTAGTATGTTTATGTATTCATACTCAGTGTGATTGTATATTTAGATTCTCTGTGTATGTTAGTCTCCATCACGTAGTTTTAGACCCAATATTCATACAGTTGCCCTATTATATTCCAGGTTCAGTTATACTTAGATCATTAAAGCAAGTTTATAGAAACTAAGTGTAGAGATTTACCATCTTATCAGAGAAAGTTTGTCACTCATACTTTAAGATATTTCAGTTTTCAGTTTATTCCAGCCTATTGGAGAGTCTACTTACACTTAGCATGTATGTTTTACGATTATGTATGAAATCAGTTTTACTTTTTGCATTCACCCCTGCATACTCAGTACATTCAGAAAGTACTGATCCAAATATATGTCTATGTGCTACATTGTCTCATAATGTAGGTATTAGTTATAGCTTACGCATCATGATCAGACAATTGCAAATTCCAGCCAGCAGGTGATGAGTTCTCCTACTCCGGGAACTCCCGACGGTTTTAGTTCATGTACAGTTTATTTATTTTCCATGTGTATTGATTAGTGGTAGTTAGAGGCCTATCCTAACTATCTATAATCAGTATAGTAGAGGCTTCATAGATGTCAGTCAGAGTCAGTCATGTAATTTTAGTTTCATCTTTTAGATTTATCAGATTATAAAGCTTTATCAGTATTGCATCTATTTTAGATTTTCAGTATGATTATGTGTAACTCACTAAAAATCTATCCCAAGACGTCACACGGTTCTTATGACCACAAGTGATCCCAAGATAACCCTTCTACTAGCGTAACTCATAAGTACTTGAATAATATATATAAAATAACTGAGTATACTATGCGGAAATATAATAATGATGGAATCCATGAAAATACAATACTGATACAACTTTTACATTCTGATAAATTCTGAAAGAGGGACTGAAAATACATAACTAACTCTAACTGACATCTGTAAAGCCTCTACTATACCGATTATAGGTATCTGGGATGTGACTCCAACTACCACTAATCAATACATATGAATAAGAAAATAAAGTACATCAATAGCATCGAACTAAAGTCCTCAAAGTAGGCGAACTTATCATCTATTGGCTAGAATCTGCAAACTGCCTGAATAAGGTATGCGTGCTACAACTGAGTTGATACCTACATTATGAGACAATGTACCACATAGACATATATGTGGATCAGTATTTTGAGGATGTACTGAGTATATGGGGATGAATGCATAAGTAAAAACATCATCTCATCATCATAGTTTGTAAAACAATGCATGGTAAATGTAAATGACTCACATAAGCTGGAATATCTGAAATGCTAAAAATAATAATCATAAGAAGAAAATGATGATTTATAAATCAAGTGAGTCATAATATTTAGTTCTAAAAGTTGTACTTGTATTCTCCCTTTTAAATCATACTGTCTAAGTATAGAAAGGACTCACTCTAAATTTGAAATCTGAAAGCTAAAAACTGTAGCTAATTATAACGCCCTACAACTGGGTCCCGGAATGTCACACGGTACTTAAGGCTACAAGTAGCACCAAGATAACCCTTCGAGCCTTCTACTTCATATATTAGCTTACTTAAATATAAGAAGCATGAACTCAACACTGTGACATCATGAAATGAGAAATATGAATGAAATACTTGGTCTGAACAAACTACAACTCAAAGAAAATCTCGAAGTGCTGATAATCTGATGACTAGTCTGACAAACCTCTACTACTCCAAACTAGAGAGCCATTGGAATAGGTCCCCAACTGACTCATACTTAACTGACAAGAATTAAACAGCTACTAAATAAAACTGGAAGTCTGAGAATAACCAGTCCCTGAAACATGAGTACTCACCACGACTGATATGTATATAGGAGCACTCAAAAGGATCACCGATAAGGCTGAAACTGAGCACCTGAACCTACATTACGAGAATATATAGTACACAGACAAAATATGTGAGTCAGTACTTTAGGAGTGTACTGAGCATATGGGGGAGTGTGCAATTAAAATATCATAAGCTTTTATAGAAAACTTGCATGGTGTAAAACATACTCACATAGCTTGAAATAAATATATGCCACAAGACTCATAAATCATCATGCTTTTAGTTAAAACCTCAAATTATCGTGAAACCTGAAATTATTAGGACCATAGCTTTCAAAACATTTATACTTTCAAAACTTTGTAACTTTAAGACTAAAACTGTTTGAAACTTGGAAGACTTTAGGACTTACAGAACTTTAGGAACTTAGGAATTTTCTCTTAACCGACATAAACCATATGAGCTACATGGAGTCCAACATCTTACCCACGTTGGGGAAAGCTGTTCTATCCTTGCCATCGGATAAAACCTTAACTTTAGTGATCACTATCTCAACCCACTTGGGGTATATCAAGAACCTATGGGGGAACGTAATTCTGGGGCATGAGACATCGGAATCAAGCCTAGCTTGGTGCTAAATACTACTCCCTTACCTAGATCAGAACTTTTGAAAATCCTACTTAAAACAATTCAATAATATATATATATATATATATATATATAATGGGAGCCAAAAATACATCCCCTTTACTTAAAACTCAAGAATGTGGATTTCTATCTTAACTTACAATCAAAACTCACTTCTTGATATTTTTAAAAAATTGGTAACATCTCATTCTCAAACTCATGCTTTAACCATAAGGTTAAAGTCACAAAAATAGGACTTGAAATTCTCAAAACATGATATAGACGTTGAATTATGCAACTTAATCCATAAATTGATAATTTAAAACATTAATCTGCATAATACTATTACAACTCAAAAATAGGGTAAGACATAGTTTCATAAAACTCACAATATAATTACATGATAGGAATTCTCCATGAATTTACGAAATACTTTACGAAAATATGTAACTTTTGGGCACAAGAACAAAAGGGTGTTCTTGTTCGAAACCACATACCTTAAACTTGGAGCTTTTGGATTACTTCAAAAATTGCGGAAGGTTAGTCACTAACTATTAGGTATCCCTCGTAGCCCTCTTAAGGGGGAATTCAATTATGCAAGAATTATTGAATTCTCATGGTTGAATCTCTAGATAATTGGGATTTTATGTTTAAACCCTTACTTTGTGGTTGAAGGTGTGCAGAGAATTTTGAGATGTTTGACTAAAGAGAAATAGAAGAAAATACATTCTCTGAGGGTTATAAGTCATGGAAAGTGCAAGAAAAAGACCAAAATACCCTTGCAAAAATGTCATTAAATTGCTAAAAAAAATAGCTGACGACATTCGTGACAAGTCGTCACATTTGTGACAAGTTGTTATGAATGTCGTCACAAAAGGGTTGATTTTATGATTTGTGGCTTAAGGTTGACGACATTTTCTGACAAGCCGTCAAACTTGTGACAAGTCTTCACCAAATATCGTCACAAAATGTTTGATTTTGTGACTTTCTGCTTATGGTTACGACATTTGTGACAAGCCGTTAGGCTTGTGACAAGTCGTCATAAAATTTCATCACAAAATATTGGATTTTATGACTTTTTGCTTATGGTGACGACATTTGTGACAAGCCGTCAGGCTTGTGACAAGTCATCATAAAATGTCATCACGAAATGTTGGATTTTATGACTTTCTGCTTATGGTGACGACATTTGTGGCAAGTCGTCACAAAATATCATCACAAAATTTCCAGGCTGATATGCTGGAGTAAAATAGGAATAATTCTTTGCTCCGATAATGGATTTTGGCGAAATTAGTATCATTAGAAAGATAATTCAATTATATATCTTTTGGTCATGAGCTTAGAAATTCATAGTATAACTAGAGATATGCTCGTTTGAAGTTGACCATACCAATATCCATCTCAAGAATTCAATCGACAAGGAATGTTTACATTCGTCTAATAGCTAGGACACTTTTGAGGGCCTAATACTCATCATGCTAGATCATGTAACTACCAAATCACTAACTTTATTTATAACGATATTGAAATAGGGTTCTACTATTTGTTGTAATTCTCGGAGTATTACACTAATATCTTTCTGTAAAGCATTATTTGAGTAAAACTTACGGGCCATAAAACTAAGTATTTTTGAAAGCTTTTCTGTTACTCTTTATCTTCTAGAATATATAGTCCGTAAGCTTTAAAATTGTAAGGAAAAACACTTTATCTGAAGTGTCATGACCTGAACTAGGGCCTGGCCGTGATGAGCATTTCAAACCATGGAGGCCCGAAACACCCCTATCTGTCTGATAATCATGCACATAATTCATATGATCAAAGTAATATGGAAGAAACACAATATAATGGAAACATGGTCAAGAATCATATGAAAACGACAATAGAGAATAGTGTCCCACAATCTAAATTAACATCTCTAAAACCGTCTGCAAAATCTTTACTTCGTGACTGAAACAATGTCTATCTGAAAACTAGGACAAGGCCCCTAGTAGACACAAAAACTAAATATAAGATAAAAGGACTGCACGTCATAAGACCTTCTGAAACATAGAAGGCTCACCACTTGTCTCTACAGCTCTGTCTGACTGATTCTCTTAACCCCTAGACTGAGCCTCTAAACCTGAGAGGTTGAAGAGGGGAGGGGGTCAGCACAAAAGTACTGGAACGCAGAGATATCAAAACAGAACATAATATTTTTACAAAGTATAGTTGAGAGCCATTATAAAGCAATTTCATATGAAATCATTTGAAAGCACATGGGTGTAATGCAATAGTTTTTCTCAACAATAATGAAATGCAACTGAGCTAGGTGGAATACCCTACATAATTTACACCAACTATCAAACCTTGATTGCCGTCGAGATTAGAGTATAAGTGAGGGAGAGATACACAAGACCACAAAGCATGGTGTCTCAACCCAAATCAAGTATGGTATTGCACAAGACCACAAAGCATGACTCCTAACCATAATCCCAATTTGGGATAATATAATATCAGGTACGCAAGACCACAAAGCATGGTACCGATATTCCATGTCGGCAAACACGTTGTTCCAGCGATGAGCCGCTTGTTTCTCAAATTTCTTCTTTGGGAATCCACCTTTCTCATGTAATATCAATTCATTCAAATTTTATCTTATTCAATCGCATATCGTATTCTGTAGGGTATCGTCTTACCTGACTTTCAAGTCATCAATATCACATCCACATATGCATAATCATGTAAAAACCAAGGTGCTTCATCATTTACAAGTGGTGAACAATATTTATTTTAAATTCATGCTCTCTTTTGTTGATCACAATATAATATGGAGTATCGAAACATTATCATGAGAATTTGAAAACAATTTATCCTTCATATTTATCAACTTCCATGGAAAATCTCAAATCACATATGGATGGTTTCAACCATTAAAGTATATAGTCAAACAATTCACATGACATTAAGAAAATGACTTAGAAATCATATTGAAAGCAAGATATTAGCATTTGATTCAAAACCCCCATTTAAAAGCATGCATGTTCACAAAGACTACACCTATGAGATTTTTTTAGTTAACCCCACATACCTCTATTTCCAAAGATAATAAATGTTTCTTGAAGCTTGCGGATTGGTGATTCCAATTATGTAATTATATTTGAAAACCTATGGTCAAATCTTGAATATTTGGGTTTTTTATTTTGAAACCCTAAGGAGAATCTTGAGCAGTTTTGATGAAAGAATATGTATTTTGGGGTCCTTGGAACTAAATCTCGTGTTTTAGGGCTAAGTAAGGGTGGAAAAGGACCACTTTGTCCTCAACACAGAGTGTTTAAATTTCCAAAATTCCTTACATAGGCGCAGTCCATCCTATCGCCTATGTTCACATAGGCGCTGCCTAGGCTATCGCCTATGCTTTCCAGTGGCCATGGGCGATTGGTTAGTCGTCGCTTATCACTTTGAATGGTCATAACTTCTTGCTCGGGTGTTGGATTTTAGCTAAATTGGTATTGTTGGAAAGATAACTCGAATACCTATCATTTGACACATAGTAATCTTCCTAATTCGACATATACAGAGAATTATGGTCGATGGAAGCTGACACACTTTACAACATCCACTAAAACTTAGTTGACCGAAATAGTTTCAACTCGTCCTTGAGTTGAAGGACCTCTATGGTCTAAATTCAAGCTTGAGTGGATTCACATGCTACACAATAATTAACATGCCGTATTGGCATAGGATTTTATGGCTTCGGGATTAGCAACACATCAAAATCATGGTTTTTATTCTAGCCCAAAATACGGGGGATTGCATTATCCCCCCTTAGGATCATTCGTCTCCGAATGATGATGGGGGACACAGACAGGCATGATTTCAAGTATAATAACAGACTAGGAAAGATAAGATAGGAATAGTACCTTCTGTCTCCTCCTTCATCGAAGCAAAAAAATTGGGATATCTAATTCTTATGTCATCTTCTGACTCCCAAGTTGCTTCTTCGACTTTCTGATTCCTCCACAGTACCTTTACTGAGGCTATCTCTTTGCTCTTCAGCTTTCGAACTTGGCGATCTAAAATTTCAATGGGCTCTTCTTCGTAAGACAAGGAGTCTATCACCTTGATACCCTCTACTGGCAATACCATAGAATGATCTCTAATGTATTTCTTCAACATGGATACATGGAATACCGGATGAACGGAACCCAAACATGCAGGAAATTCTAACTCATATACAACTGTACTAATCTTCTTCAAAATCTGATATGGCCCTACATAACGAGGACTCAATTTACCCTTTTTCCCAAACCGCATAACTCCTTTCATATGAGAAACCTTGAGAAACACCCAATCACCAATTTCAAACTCTAGTTCTTTTTTCTGAACATCGGCATAGGACTTCTAATGACTCTGAGCAGTCTTAAGTCGTTCTATAATGATTTTCACTTTCTCCATCGCCTGATGAATAAGATCAGGCCCATACAACTGAGTCTCACCTACTTCATACCATCCTATCAGAGACCTATATCTCCTCCCATACAAAGCCTCAAAAAGAGCCATCTTAATTCTTGCATGGTAGCTATTATTGTAAGCGAATTCAACCAGTGGCAAGTGATCTACCCAACTACCTCTGTAATCAATGACGCATGCCCTCAACATATCTTTGAGGGTCTGAATAGTACGATCAGCATGCCCATCCATCTGAGAGTGGAAAGTTGTGCTCAAATTCACTTGTGTACCTAAACCCTTCTGAAAGGATCTCCAAAACTGAGATGAAAACTACATACCTCTATCGGATATAATGGACACTGCTGCCCCATACAATCGAACTATCTCCTCAATGTAAATCTTAGTATAAACCTCTCCCAAATAATTAGTCCTCACAGGCAAAAAGTGGGATGACTTGGTCAACCGATCTACAATCACCTATATAGAATCATACTGGTTTTGGGATCTCGGAAGTCCTGTAATAAAGTCCATGTTTATCATCTCCCACTTCTATAAAGGCAGGGCTATCTCTTGGGAAGTACCACCCGGCCTCATGTGTTCTACCTTCACTTGTTGACAGTTCAAACACTTGGACACAAAATCAGCTACATCACATTTCATGTTATTCCACCAATACAAGGTTTTCAGATCATGGTACATCTTAGTACAGCCTGGGTGAATGACATACCTCAAAGTGTGTGCCTCATTAAGGATTCTTTCCCGTATCCCATCGACATTCAGAATGCACAACCTACCTTGAAATCTCAGAATACCATCGCCACTAATTTCAAACGACATAACCTTTTGTTGACCCACATCTTTCTTGATTTGCATCAAGATGGGATCTTTAACCTACTTCTACTTACCTTCAGCACAAAGAGATGACTTAGCTAACTCATGAACAATCACTCCTCTATCTTCGGAATCTAAGAGTTGCACTCCCAGATTTGCCAGGCGGTGAATATCCTTCACCATCTCTTTCTTTCCTTCTTCTACATGAGAAAGGCTGCCCATAGAAAACCTGCTGAGGGCGTCGAATATAACATTTGCCTTGCCTGGATGGTAATGCAGACTCATATCATAGTCTTTCAAAAGCTCCATCCAACGCCTCTGCCTGAGGTTCAATTCTTTTTGTGAGAAAACATACTGTAAACTCTTATGGTCAGTATACATATCAATATGCACTCTATAGAGATAGTTCCTCCAGATTCTAAGTGCAAACACCATGGCTGCTAACTCCAATTCATGAGTCGGGTAATTGCGCTCATGCACCTTTAACTGCCTAGATACATAAGCTATCACCTTACCATGCTGCATTAATACACAACCAAGTCCCACATGGGATGCATCACAATAAACCACAAAATCATCTATACCCTCGAGAAGGGTCAAAAAGGAGCAATAGTCAGCTTGTCCCTCAATTTCTCAAAACTATTTTCACACAAGTCAGACCACACAAACTTTATCTTTTTCTAAGTTAGTTTAGTAAGAGGAGCAGCTATGGAATAAAACCTCTCTATGAACCTTCTATAATACCCCGCCAAACCCAAGAAGCTCTGAATATCAGTTGGAGTCGTGGGTCTGGGCCATTTTCTCACTGCTTCAACTTTCTGGGGATCCACTCTTATCCCATCACTGGACACAATATGCCCCAGTAAGGCAATAACGTCAAACTAGCATTCACACTTAGAAAATTTGGCATACAGTTGATGATCCTTAAGGGCCTGAAGGATAATTCGGAGATGATTGGCGTGATCCTCTTTACTCTTAGAATAGATCAGAATATCGGGCATTTTCCTTTGGGCTGGGAGGGCTTCCACTAGGGAAAGGTACCTACTCTCTAATTTCTATTCTTTGTGGCACAACAATCAGGTCCAATGAATTTTAATCCCTTATCTCTCGGCTCGGAAGGGCACCAACGGTTGTGTTATCATACAGGATAGCTGAGATAAAAGCTGATCTATCTAATGATAGATCAGAATATCATCAATAAGTACAATGACAAACAAGTCAAGAAACTGTTAGAACACTCTATCTAATTATAGATCAAAATATCATCAATAAGTACAATGACAAACAAGTCAAGAAACTGCTAGAACACTCTATTCATAAGATCCATGAAGGCTGTAGGGGCGTTAGTCAACCCGAAGGACATGACTAGAAATTCATAGTGACCATATCGGTTGGGAAGGTTTTCTTGGGTATGTCTGACTCCCTAACATTCAACTGATGATAACCTGAACGAAGGTCTATTTTTGAAAAGCACTTGGCACCCTGAAGCTAGTCAAAAAGGTCGTCAATCCTAGGAAGAGGATATTTATTTTTAATTGTGACCTTATTCAACTGACGGTAGTCTATGCACATTCGAAGGGCCCCATCCTTATTTCGAACTAAGAGCATGGGTGCACCCCATAAGGAAACACTAGGACGAATAAAGCCTTTGTCTAGGAGGTCTGCAAGCTGTTCCTTTAACTCCTTTAGTTCCGTGGGAGCCATTCTATATGGCAGAATAGAAATAGGACAAGTGTCTAACAACACATCAATACCAAAATATATCTCCCTATCAGGGGGTATCCCTGGGAGATCTTCAGAAAAGACTTTTAGGAATTCATTCACTACAGAGACTAACTGCAGAGGGAGGTTTCCAACTTTTGAATCTTTTACTCGAATTAGATGATACATACACCCTTTAGAGATAAGCTTTCGGGCTCTAAGATAAGAGATAAAGCGACCTCTAGGTTCCATAGAACTCCCTGCCCATATAACTGGTGTCTCATTCGAGAAAGAAAAAGTGACCTTTCGGGTTCTGCAATCAAGGGTGGCATAACACGAATGGATCCAGTCCATCCCAAGGATGGTATCAAAGTCTATCATATCCAGTTCTATAAGGTCTGCCACAGTTTTCCTACTATGAACAGACACAACACAATTTCTATATACTATTATAGCAACAACAGAATCACCTATAGGAGTAGAAACAGGGAAGGGTTCTACAATAACTTCGGGCTCAAACCCGAAACCAACAGCCACATAAGGGGTCACATAGGATAAAGTAGACCCGGGATCAAGCAATACATAAATATCACGAGAAAAGATTCGTAACATACCGATGACAACATCTGGTAAAGCTTCTGCCTCCTAGCGGTTAGTCAAAGAATATAACCGATTGCGATCGCTTTCGACAGCTGAAGGGACACCCTTAGGAAAAGGAGCTGCAGAGGCAGCTTGGGACTTAGCCCCTCTCGCATTTACTCCAGAAGATAGAAAATTTCTCTGAAGGTGACCCACTTTGCCACAAGTATAGCAGTTTCTCCCCTCAAACTAGCACTTCCCTAGATGATTCCTTCCACAAACCTCACACTGCAAATGAGTACGCCCCTGCTGGGCCACACTGCCCTGAGACTGTGTACCTAGAGTTTTGGACCCATGAGGAGTCTGAAAACTTTGAGTTTGTCTTTCTGTCGGTGCTCTGGGTGCTGGGGCACTGGCTGCTGACTGTGCATTATTCCAAAAAAATTTTCTTCTATGACCACTTATTACCCCATTTACCACTCTGCAGCTAATTCTGATGCTGATCTGTAGATCTAGCTCTTTTAGCCTGTCTGTCTTTCTCTTTAGATTCAACAATTTTTTTCTTATTCTCTTCTACTTGATGCATATGAACGATCAGTCGAGCAAAGTCTAACTCCTTATTCAACATAGCCCCCTGGCACTCAAGTACTAGGTCATCAGTAAGGTCGGATGCAAATTTCCTCATCCGAGCCCTCATATTACTAGTCAACTCTGGTGCATAGCGGGCTAGTTTATTTAACTTCAAAGTGTACTCCTGGACACTTATACTTCCCTACTTCAGATTCATAAACTCTTTCGCTTTGGCCTCCCTCAACTCTAGAGGAAAGAACCAATCAAGGAAAGTTTCCACAAATTCGCCCCAAATTGTGGGCTCAGCACTTTCACCTTTTTCACCTTCCCAGTCGGCATACCATTGATTTACAACGTCCTTGAGCTGATAGGTTGATAGCTCCACCCCTTCAACCTCATCCACATGCATCACCTTAAAGATCTTTTCTATCTCATCCATGAACTCCTGTGGACCTTCCTTCACCTTGGTGCCAGTGAACTTATGTGGGTTCATCTTTATGAAATGTCAGACTCTAGTAGCCTCAGATGTAACAGATGCAGACCCAACATCTTCCGATCCTTAGGCCTAGTTAGCTACCAACTGTGTCATTATATGAATAGACTATCTGAATTTTGCATTTGAAATATCTCCATGCGTAGTTGGGGGATGTTTGGCATTAGTCTGCGAAGCCCGAGATGGACTGGTCGGGACTAGAGGAACTCCCGGAGAAGGGAAAAATTCTAGAGTTTGAGCCCTATTATGGGTCCGTATCCCATGGGTGGGACAGACCTCATCTGCCTGAGCATTCTGATCGATGATACGACGTGGAGGCATAACTGTGTTTCTGAAACACAAGTGATCATTGATTAGGGGATAGTTCAGACTCTAAAGCACGAACTAAATCACAAAAAAGGGAAACATTTCGTAAATACCAAGTAGCTTCCTGCTTATAAGTGTGGTACTCTACACACCCATAAACAAGACTCTACTCGACGTGATTTTGTAGAAACCCTGGGACCATGAACCATGCTTTGATACAAAGTTTGTCACGACCTAAACCAGGGTCTGGCTGTGACAAGCATTTCAAACCATGGAGACCCAAAACACCCCTATCTATCTGATAATCATGCACATAATTCATATGATCAAAGTAATGCGGAAGAAACACAATATACTAGAAACATGGTCAAGAATCATATGAAAACGACAATAGGGAATAGTGTCGCACAATCTAAATCAACATCTCTAAAATCGTCTGCGAAATCTCTACTACATGACTGAAACAATATCTATCTGAAAACTGGGACAAGGCCTCCAGTAGACCCAAAAGCTAAATATAAGACAAAAGGACTGCAGGATATAAGACCTTCTGAAACATAGAAGGCTCACCACTTGTCTCTACAGCTCTGTCTGAAAGTTCTGCTGATTCTCTTGACCGCTAGACTGGGCCTCTGAACCTAAGAGGTTGGAGAGGGGAGGGGGTCAGCATAAAAGTACTGGCACGCAAGATATCAAAACAAAACATAAAATTTTTACAAAGTATAGTTGAGAGCCATTATAAAGCAATTTCGTATCAAATCATTTGAAAGCACATGGGTGTAATGCAATGGTTTTTCTCAACAATAATGAAATGCAACTGAGCTAGGTGGAATACCCTACATAATTTACACCAATTGTCAAACCTCGGTTGCCGTCGAGATTAGAGTATAAGTGAGGGAGAGACATACAAGACCACAAAGCATGGTGTCTTGACCCAAATCAAATATGGTAGTGCACAAGACCACAAAGTATGGCTCCTAACCATAATCCCAATTTGGGATAATATAATATTAGGTGCACAAGACCAAAAAGCATGGTACCAATATTCCGTGTCGGCAAACACGTTCTTCCAGCGATGAGCCGCTTGTGTCTCAAACGCCTTTTTTGGGCATCCACCTTCTTCATGTAAAATCAATGTATTTAAATTTCATCTTATTCAATCGCATATTGTATTCTTTAGGGTATCGTCATACCCGACTTTCAATTCATCAATATCATATCCACATATGCATAATCATGTAAAACCAAGGTGCTTCATCATTTACAAATGATCAACAATATTTATTTCAAATTTATGCTCTCTTTTGTTGATCACAATACAATATGGAGTAACGAAACATTATCATGGGAATTTGAAAACAATTTATCATTCATATTTATCAAATTCCATGGAAAATCTCAAATCACATATGCATGGTTTCAACCATTGAAGTATATAGGCAAACAATTCCTATGACATAAAGAAAATGACTTAGAAATCATATTGAAAGCAAGATATTAGCATTTGATTGAAAACCCCCATTTAAAAGCATGCATGTTCATAAAGACTACACCCATGAGATTTTTTTTTAGATAACGCCACATACCTATATTTCCAAAGATAATAGATGTTTCTTGAAGCTTGCGGACCAATTATGTAATTATCTTTGAAATCCTACAGTCAAATCTTGAACTATTTGGGTTTTTTATTTTGAAACCCTAAGGAGAATCTTGAGCACTTTTTTGAAAGAATATGTATTTTGGGGTCCTTGAAACTAAATCTCGTGTTTTAGGGATAATTAAGGGAGGAAAAGGACCACTTTTTCCTCAACACGGAGTGTTTAAATTTCCAGAATTCCTTACATAGGCGCCGCCCATCCCATCGCCTATCTTCACAGAGGCTCTGCCTAGGCTATCGCCTATGTTTACATAGGCGCCAACTAGGCTATCGCCTATGTTCACATAGGCGCTGCCTAGGCTATCGCCTATGCTTTCCAGTGGCCATGGGCGATTGATTAGGCGTCGTTTATCACTTTGAAAGGTCATAACTTCTTGCTCGGGTGTTGGATTTTAGCCAAATTCATATCGTTGGAAAGCTAACTCGAATACCTATCATTTGACATATAGTAGGCTTCGTAATTCAATATATACACAGAATTATGGTCTATGGAAGCTGACACACTTCACAACGTCCATAAAAACTTAGTCGATCGAAATAGTTTCAACTCATCCTTAAGTTGAAGGAGCTCTATGGTCTAAATTCATGCTGGAGTGGATTCACATGCTACACAATAATTAACATGCCGTATTGGCGTAGGATTTTATGGCTTCATGATTAGCAACACATCGAAATCATGGTTTTTATTCTAGCCCAAAATGCGGGGCATTACATGAAGGAAGATACTTTAAAACTTATTCCAAAAATCTTTACTATTAAGCTGTAGAGAAAAATCTTTCAAAGATTTAGGGAAAAACATTTCATCTTAAGGGACGTTCTCTTAACAAACATAAACCATGCGAGCTACAAAGAGTCCAACATCTTATCCTCCTAAGGAAGAAACCTCACTATGGGGAGAGGTGTCATACTCTTGCTAGGGAGTATAACCTCAGCTAAATTGATCATAACTCTGCTCACTATGGGTACTTAATCTAAATCCTATGGTGGCACGTAGTCCTAGGGCATGAGACCTTGGAATCATACCCTACTCGATGCTAAATACTACTCTCTTTAATTTTTTATGCTCATTTCAAGGAAATCCACTTTAAAACTCACATAAAGGTTTATTATAAAACCAATTATGCATTTATCTGAATGAATCTATAAATGAAGCTATTTTACTTTTTGTAATCTGTAAAGATTCTATAAAGTAGATTCTAAAAGTCATCTGAGGATCAAGAGATCAAATCTTTATTGTAAAACTAAAATAATTAACTCATAAGATGCTTAAAGCATCATCTTTCTCAAAATCACAACATATAAACTTGGGGCTTAAAAACCATGAATCAAACTCATGTCAAAATATCATAGTAATCATGCTTGATAATAAAATTCAATGATAATTCATCTCAAAATCTAAAAATTACTACAATAAGCATGAAAATATGAAAATAAACATGTAATTCAACTTATAATTCACTTGAAATCTCATAATCTTGTAAATGGCAACATTGTGTATGAACCCTAATTTTTATTACATAGAAAATCAAATAACTTTGTAATTTAAAATAAGTTTTGGGCACAAAGATGAAAGGTTTATCCTTGTTCAAAGTCCCACATACTTTGGATGATGAACTAGATGAATAAAGTTGCTTTTGAGATCATATTTGTGCTCTTGAATGACAATTCTTGGTGTTCTTAAATTGGAAACTTTGAATCTTGAACTAATTTAGGAAAAGAATGGTTGAATCTTGGGGATTCTTGAAGTTTAATGATGAAGCTTAGGGTTTTGGTTGAGAGAATTTTTGATGAATATAAGCATAGAAGGCTTGTAATAGGGTTAAATCATGCGTTTGGATTGATTTTGGGCTTGGGAATTGACCAAAATACCCTCTTGGGCTTTTAAACAAAACTGGAAAACGTATTTTTCTCTAATTTAATTGGCCACCACGATGTGCCACTATCACGGTAGCTCGCTTGAAAAGGATGAGTGGGAATAGGGCTTTCTCCGCAATGCGGAGCTATCACGGTGCCCTATCTTTTTGCCATTTTGGCCACTGGCGCAACACGCCACTAGAACGTGGGCTTGCTGAAAATTGACAAATGGGAATTCGGACCTCTCTGCGATGCGCCGATATTGCAGAGGTCCACTAGAATTGATAATTATGAATTGTGCCTTCACCATGAGGCGCTGAGAGTCCAGGTGGCATACTGTTTTATTAAAAATGCTTTAACTTCTTCACCGAGTGTCAGAATTGGGTGAATTTGGTATCAATGGAAAACTTATTCAATTTCCCACACAATGAAAAGTCAAATTCTTAAAATACCATATGGAATATATGTTATTTATTTTGGAAGCTACCCCTCAACATTCTAGGAACGAATTTAATCTAGGAAAAAAAATAAGGTATTACATTATGTTTCTTCATAACAGAACAATTATTTATTATGTTATAATTCAGTTGCTTAATAGTATGCTAGTTCATGGATTAACTTGGGATCACTTTTGGTTCCAAGCATCGTGTGGCAATTGGGGGTAGCCTCGGATCGTTACACTCAGTCACACTACAACCCATCAAAACTTGGCTCTAATCTTAAGGTGGATTTAGTAAGTCTCTCTCTATTCCTTAGCTATGATGGGTCCTCGCTATCTATTAATAGTTTTTCTAACCAAGACCTAGAGATAGATGGAGTATGCATTCAATGCTTAAGCTTTGGAGAGATTGTAGGTGTGGTGTACAAATTACAGAATAGTATTTGGTTGATAGCGTGCTTCGAGATATCCACTGTTACTTCTCTAACTAGGATTTTTATTTTGTTCTGCATGTCTGCTACTTTTGACCATTTTGGACAATCTTTCTAAAATATCACCAAGTATTTCACAAAGAATTCTATGACAATAGTGGGATAATATAATACAAGAGGTCTACCCAAACAACCCAACTCATATTCATTGAATAGCCTCTCAAGGTTTGGATTTTTTGAGAGATATATGGTGATGATCTGGAACTTCTCAACAATATTCCTCTTCATACATCTGTATTATGTTGGTTGAATTCCATTATAATCGTGTTTCTTCAATCCTTCCACCTTTCACCTGATTGTGTCCCGAACCTCAGGGTCCTTGCTATGAATCACATCGCCTTAGTCTTGCTCGGGCTCATTGGTAGGGCTGGTTGTATCCCCCATCTCACCTTTTCTATTTAAGATTGAACTCGAATTCTCATTACTTTTAATTTCACTACTAGCCTCCACACGAGATGATTCTACCTCCTTATCAAACTGTGAGAATGTTGTCTATTTTTTATATTCTATTGAGTACGATAAGTTGGGTCCTCAGTGTCCCTTTTAGATTCAACACTGAGTCTTGAGGTGGTCACCTCCTGGGATGTCCTAGTCCTAATCCCATTTCTTATTGATGGTAACTTTTGAGTCATTGTACCTGAGATAAGGAGCGGATAACACAGTGTTATGTAAGAAGAAAATATAAACTAAAGAGTAATTATAAGATTCTATTTAAGCTCGATGAATTGGTTGATGGTCCATCGTGTTAGTTGTGGTTTGTCATACCTATTGTTGTACTTAAATAAAATAGGTGGTCGAATAGCGACAAATTCAATAATGGGTTAATGTATATCTGATGGTTCGTTGGGAAAATTGTTGCACCATTCCAGTTTATTCTAGTTAATTTTAGGGTCAGAGCGAGGGTTCAAGTGATGGTTCGTCATCCTTGCAATGATCCATCACATTTCCCGTTGCCCCTAACTAGTGATCAATCCACAAATCAGCTTAATGATAGTTGTTCTAACAGTCCATCACTCTGCGACAGTCCGTCAAGTAAATCATCTTAAAGCCTAATTCATCAAAATTCCTTTGAGGAATTTTTTCGAACTTATAGTGAGCTTATATTTATGAACCTTATAATATAAAATGTTCAACCTATCATACCACTAAGTTTTGCTCCTTAGTAGGGTTAATCATACTTCACCCATACGTGGTCTCCACCATAGTGTATAAAACTTCATTTTACAACTCAAACCAAAAACATGAAAGACTCAAACCAAAAACATGAAAGCAAAAACTCTTACTAACTTCAACCTATTTCAACCATTAATTACTCACAAAAGTTATGTCTATGAGAACATACCTGGGCGTAAAATGCAACTTCATAATAAACTTATAATTAAGGAGAGTAATGTTGCACTATTAAGAAAAATAACTCTTTTTAAGTAGAGAAAATGATTTCTTAGTAATGATATGAAGTGATATGTTTGGGAAGGCTTATATAGTTGGCGAATATGAACTGACGAGTTAGTAGGGGATGAATTCCATTTAAAAGTGGATTAATGTGGGAGTATTAACTATTTTTGAAGATGAAGTGGAAAGTCATGCATGAACGTGTGAAGTTATTTCATATTTTACTCTTGGTTAGTTTTGGATTGGGTCGCGAGACAAATTTTTTAAAATAAATCTTGATGATTAAGTACATGGAATGACCCAATTTTAAATAACATAATTGACTTACCTCTAATGGGTACTGCGATGTCCTGTTGTTGAGGTGATGGCTTGTCACTTATGTCTCATGCCTTACCTGATTATAAATAACTTGATTGCATTGCAATGAATCATTTGAACGTCACCCCTTATCTAGAATCGATAGATTTTAGTTCACATGGGACAGTTACTGCGATGATCCATCATATAGCTAACGGTCTATCTATGCTTCTGTCAACCTTTATCTAGAAAGTTTACTCTCTAGGTTCATCTCTATAGATCAGACTGAAGGTCCATCACATACAATGGTCTGTCAGTCCATTAGTTGTTGATGCACAGTTTCCAGTTCTCTACATTTTTGCCTCCTACACATTTAACATACAGATTACATTAACTAACCAATAAAACAAAAACTAACACATGGTCTTACAACAAATTATGGGTTGTCTACCACTAAAACCTGATTTAACATCATGACACGACCCAGTTATCTTTATTACTCAGACTTCATCAAAATGCATTGATATAACCAACTTAAACTCTTTTTGCTGACCAATGTATTGTTTGATACACTGTCCATTAACCTAAAAAATGTTCCCATCCTTGTTCTCAAGATCTACTACTCTGGATATAACCACTTGAGTTACTCTGAATGGGCCGTACCACATTGATTTCTGCTTTCCTAGGAACAATTTGAATCTTGAGTTGAGCAACAAAAGCAAATCCCCAACGTGGAACTCTCTCTTTTCAATCCCCCAATCATAGTACATTTTCATCCTTACCTTGTAAAGACTAAACCTTTTATAATCCCAAAGACAAAGTATATTTTATTCAGTTGATCCTATCTCTAATCAATCAAATGCTTCAGTACCCATAATGATTTATGCTCCAACTCTACTAGCAAATGATACACCTTACCTAAAACTAGTTGGTGCAATAATATACCTCTTAGAGTTTTAAAAGAGATATGACAAGCCTAAAGAGCATCATCAAGCTTCCTTGACCAATCACTGTGGTTAGCAGTCATAAATTTGGCCGAAATCATTTTAATCTCCATGTTAGATACTTCACCTTCCTGTTTTTTCGTAGATGATAAGGAGTAGCCACTTCCTTTCCACCATATTTTGCCAATAAATCCCTAAATAACTTATAACATAAATTTGATCCCCCATCACTAATAATTGTACGTGGAGTGACAAAGTGGGAAAAAATGTTCTTTTTCATTAATATTACTACTCTTTTTGCCTCATTGTCAGCTAATGACATAGCTTCAACCCATTTGGATATGTAATCTAGAATAACTAGAATATACTTGAACCTACAAGAACTTATAAAGTGGCCCATGAATTTGATACCCCACACATCAAATAATTCAACCTCTAGCATGGTTGTCATAGGCATCTCTCGGTGCTTACAAATTTATCCTTGCGACCAGCATTGATCACAAGCTCTCACGAACTCATAAGTATTATTATAAATGGTTGTCCAGTAGTACCTACAATACAAAAATTTTTGAGATGTGCGGTCACCTGCATGATGTCCTTCCACAAGAGAAGAGTGACTATTAAGTCCAAGCGCACACGCAAGTGTATGTGGTCTCACCAAGTAGTACAGTAGCCTTACAGAAAGATGAATATAGCCTTACATTTATGTGTGCATATTCCTAGTGTAATGTTAATGACAGTTGCAATTGTCCACCCTATATCCCTATTGTACCTTTTCAAAACTAATCAAAGATCTTCAACCTGATGTTCCACTAAGTAAACTACAATAATCATTAGCAATGTATTTCTCTCTCCTAAAAACATATAGTAAAGATAACCTAGCAACTCTTTCAGCTCTAACATGGGTGGTTCTTAAATAGAAGGCTTAACAGGCAGTGTCAGTCTATTATTCAAGTCCAAATCAAAATCATTTAGAGCATATGAGTAGGAATACATTCCAGTCAATGCACACACTAATTCATCAAACTACTCGATTCCCTTGCTATTAAAGGTCATTAACATTGCTAGCAAGGTTTCAATAATAAGTTTATCTTCAATAGGTACCACTAAATAAACTTCATCAACAATATTAACCATAAAAACTAGATGCATCTCCCTTAGTTACCTAATATTTTTACAAACATCCAAGTTTTCTTTATCATTGAGTCTAAACTTTAGCTCATTTCACTCTAAATTCACAAATGCTCTCCCAATTGCCAAAATGGTCTACCCAAGATTATGGGGACTTAAAAATCAACTTTGCAATCAATAATTACAAATTCTTCATGGAATATGAAATATTCCACTTTCACAAACACATCACAAAGAATATTCACTAAGATATCACAAAGAATACTAACCAACCTCTTCTCTAAATAGTTTACCATTCACAAGTATGTAGATATCTGTTTAAGCATTCCTAAACCCAGGTGCTGATAAATCGCTAGTGGAATAAGGTTGATGCTTGATATTTAATCATAAAGTGCGTTGGCAAAGCTAAAGTCCCCAATCATACATGACATAGTGAATTCTCCTATACTAGATTTTTTTACACCAGTGATCTCATGGCAAAGTCATTGTAATGATAAAGATGATCAACTTGCTCATAGCTGATTGTTCTCTTCTTTATGACTAGATCCTTCATGATATAACATATATCAATATTTTGTCTAAAGACTCAACCAATGGCACTTTCACTAATAATTGTTTCTATGTTGCCATGAACTTGTTAAACTTGCCATCCTCTTCCTTCTTCTTTATCCGAGGTAGGAATAGAGGAGGTGTCATATTCATTTTGGTTAGAGGTGCTTCCACCTGCTTTTCATTTTCATGACCCAAGTCATTATCACTTTTTACCTTGGAAGGTTGCTCTATATTTCAATCTTCTCACTCGACTCTCTCATCTTGTCAGACTAGGCTGACTTTGTATCTATCACTTTATTATTAATTGTTACCTTATATTTTGACACCACATCATCTACCTATGGGCGTACTTTTTGATGTGGGTCCGATAATATTCTATGTCTTCTCATGGTAATATCTATATATGTGCAATCATTTTTGGGATTCTATACCATATTACTTGATAATATTCCACTCTTTCCTTGATAAAAGGGACTAATAATTGATTTATTTGTTGTTCCAAATGCTTAATGGAGGTAGAATGGGAATCCACCAACTGACTCATCGTAGATATATCACTTCTAATTTCCTTAACACCTGCATAAGTTAAATCCACCCCTTTAAGTAATTTATCCATCATCTCTTCTATAAAATCTTTCTTGAATCATTATTCATATTATCACAGCTACCAAGTAGCACGTACAATCCCCTTTAGTTATTATTTTCTTCTATTTTCCTTGGTTATAATCTCTATAACCAGCTTTGTCATAATAATTTTCCTTTTGAAAGTTTTGGCCATGGTTTCTTTAGCCACTGGCCCAGATACCCCCTGGTTGTTTAAGTAAATTACCTCCTCTTAATATTTATATTCAGATGACTACTGTGAGACCCAACTTCTTTGACCTTCTCCATATTAGCTAATAGTAAATTTGTAGTGAGTAGGTCCATATGTTTTTTCATATAAGTTATATCCTCGTCATGCTCTTCTTCTCCTCGATGTTGTTTTGCCAACATCCCAACTAAAAAAGGGTTTCTTTCTACCTCTAAATCCCTAGTATTCCAAGATCTAATTGTCTTTATTATCCTATCCAAGATCTTTATTACCTCAGTAAAAGTACAATCTATAAAAGCTTCTCCAACTGCGTTGTCCACCGTGGGCTTTGTGTTTGAATTCAAAGTCCTATAAAATATCTCTATCAAGTGATCAGTAGTAAACTTTATGATTTAGGAATTGAATAATATTTTTCTTAAATCTTATCTATATGTTATGAAGGGCCTCATCAGGCAGGTTCCTAAAGTTACGATCTTATCCCTCAACTGTAACATCCTTGAAAGCTTAAAGAACCTTTCTAGGAAAGCTCTTTTTAGTTGCCTCTAGTTTGTTATAGAATTGGGTGTCAGTTTGATCAGCCATAGAGTTTCCTACCTAGATAATAAAAATGCGAATAACCTAAATCAATTTTTCCAACTCTAGGAGAGTAAAAAAATATACAAATATAGATAAAGTTCACCAAGTAATCTTCCGATCATCACCAAGTAGTCCATTAAACAACCCTACCAAGTTGAATAATTGAGTAATTGTTCTAGTAATTTTGAATTTCACCGTAGGAGCCAATAGAGGAATTACAATTAGTTTAGTACCACCAACTCCATCCAAATCAGAGTCATCATCATACAAGATAAACTAAAGTCTATTTGCATCCTCTACCTCATGCTCGCTAAGTTCTATTAGATAGTGCAATATTATTGGCACACTGCGTACTCATCGGGTCAACCAACTCATTATCTCTCAGATCCTCATCATTTTCATGCACACATGACCAAGTGCATTAATGTTATGTTGGTTCAATTGGGAAGCAGCTAGTGTAGGCAACCTTTGTGCCTCCTATTGTGCTTCCATATTCCTTTTCAAAGTTCTCAAAAGTGAAGGATAGTAAGGTAATAGAAGCTTGCCTGATATACGAGTTTGTGGTGTGAACAATCAATAGCCTACAAACATAAAAATAACAAATAAAAATAAACTTAGGAAACTTATCTAAGAATCAGTTAATGGACACAAACTTAACTAATAACTATATTCCCCAGCAATGAAACCAACGATTGATACACCCGAACTACAACTCCCCAAAAATAGTGTAAGTGTTCGTTGTCAAATATATAACCCAACAAAGATTAGGGCCGAATCCCACAGGGAATAAGGTGTTGATTGAGTTGTATGAATATTAATATACTTTTAATCATAAATTTCCACAGATTAAGGGGTTTTGGATGAAATATTAACTCAGTAATTGTAGTTTAGGTATGACTAATATCTTTTATATAATGTGTTAACAATAGAGAAATAGTAAAGTAGGGTTATGTTCACCCTTATGTTTCAATTCTTTTTAGGCTGTAGGTTATGTGAGTTCATACATATACTTGTAATTATAGAGTAATTTAGATTAAATTTCCATCCAAGTATTTTTCGACCTTCAAAGATGGATTCACTTAAACTTCTCAAACTAAAAGTGATGACATGATATTGCAAACATATTCTCAAAGAGTTAAATTTGGCTTAGGCATTAATCTATACATTATAGGTTAAGAATTCTAATTTTTTGCCACTACTCTCTTTTCCCAATAGCAACTTCTTTGTTCAAGAAAATTATGTTTTAGGGCAACTCTCAAGTTTGCAACCATGAGAATTCATTAAAATAAAGAGAATGTGATATAATCACAATTTTAATATAATCTCAGCAATCTATAACCTAGAATTAAGATTTAACCAATGCTCCCATAGATGACAATATTAATTTCAGAAATTGAAGGTTTAACTTACAATCAAAATTCCAAATATAAATTCAAAGGACAAGCAAGTTTTCTTTAGCTCCAGACTTATTTCTCAGCCAAGCTCACTTATAAATTTCACACTAGTCAAAAGATGGCTATTCTAATTCTAAGATGGGTATTTATTATTCTCCAATTAATAGGGGATTCAAATTAAAAATTCGGTTGCCACATTAGATAGGACGTCCTGATTGATGGCTCGTCAGGTAGACGATGGTTTATCGCACGAACCATTATTGATTATCCTGAGAGGATCTGCCAACACTTAACTTCAATGGATACTAAAATAGAATGTTGTGGGTGTGCGTTGGGTTATTTACTTTTTTGCACATCTTGGCTTATGGGGGCCGGTCTTGTAGTATTAATTTTGCTTTCTTTCATATTATATTTGTTCCAATTATTTATCTACAATATTTGAGCATTATTGAGGTTTTCCTTTTTATATTGACTTAGCTTATTTATCTTGCATCTTTATTGCACTTATATTATGATTTAGCTCAGTTGGTGGATGATGCCTGCTGCTTACCGTGGCTTTGGTACTCATACTATACTTTGGTACCTTTTTGGTCCAAATATGAGTACTAGCGGCTGTCGTTGATGTTATGATCGTGCTGTTTAGAGTTTCAAGGCAGGGAAAGCTCTCAGAGTTGGAGTTTCCCTATTCTCCTTCTTCTACTTTTTCTTAATCTTTCATTAATTGAGATTGATGTATATTGACTATTATAGTACTTTTATTTCTTTTTCTAGTGGCTCTTGTATCAACTCTACTAAGTCATGGGATGTTATTATTATCTTATCTATCTTTCAAATTATTATTATTACCTGAACTATTGTTGTAAGTCTTTACTTGCAAATTTCTAGATTTTATGCAATTTTCTACCAAATTATCCCATTTCTAATAGCTCTAGGATATGATTTGGCTTACCTACTGGTGGGATAAAGTAGATTTCTTTATGATCTATAAATTGGGTCATGACATGGGGTAAAAAGCATAGGATAGTGTCGATTGAGTTAGACTGGACTGCTACTGAGTACCTTTCATCCTGGATCTATTTTAGGATAAAATCAGTGGCCACCTGATGGATTAAGGACAAGTGCACTAAATAATTACTGAGCATTACCCCAAGATTTCTTATTAAGATATCTTTTACCCTACTTACTACTATTTTGCTAACCTACATCATGATTAGCTGGGCTAGCCCTCTTAGTTTACCTCTCCTTAGCCTCTACCTATATATTATTTTATACTCTACTTGTTGTATGTACACTTCCAAAATAGATATGTCCATGTTGCTATTTACCATCGCTCTCTTACATTCCAACATCAAATCATTAGAAAGACTATAAGTGAACTTTCTCATCCAGGACCTTATATTAGACACCAACTCTGCAGCATAATGAGATAATTGAGTGAGCATCAAAGCATACTCTTTATCACTCATCTTCCCATATTTCAAATTTACAAACTAATCATCTATAGCTTCCATCAAATCTCATGGAAAGAAGACATCAAGGAAAGAAATAGAGAACTCTTCCCTCACAACAGAATCAAACTTTCTTACCTTTTATTTCATTCCACTCATTATACCACTATGGCTATACCTTTTTCAACTTATTAAAACACCCTATATTTTGATCCTTATAGATTTCCTGAGTGTAGACCTCTCTGGACATTATATGACTTAGGCTTACTGTTCGTATGATATGGGTATGGTTTAGGGGGTCTTAGTTGTATGATAATCAGTATGATCTATGTTGCATTCTATCTAAGATATGAGTGGGTATCATACTAGTCATATGATGATGGTACGAAATAGGTTATGGACTCGTATGATTCTCAGTATGTAAAGCCATTGGTAGGTTGTAGTCGATATGGTTTATGGGTACCAATCGTATGATTAGATATGAGTTAGTCCTTATGGTCATATGTTGGACAGTGTTGGAGTCCAAGTTTCTACCTAGGGTTTGAGTTGTGGGTACCACTCGTATGTTGTGGGTACGGTTTGGGTGTTGTAGTCATACCCTCCTGCATATATTTTTTAGCTTTTAAGATGAGTACATTTTAGACATTTCCCACCACAAAATCCTTTATACCCCATATCTCAACACTCATAGTAGCTTCTTATAACACACTTTGAAAGATCAAAACTTTCCTAAAACACTCTCAAATATCTCTCAAGGCCCTTGGATCAAGAAAGGCTAGGGTTTCTTCTATACAATAAATTTAGGTCTTACAAGGGTGGTTACTCTCTGTCTTCTTTGTTATCTCTGAATGTTACTCCTCCCTCATTGTTAGTTCAACTAAATTCATGTTTTAATTCATGGTTTTCATGATTTAATTATGAGTATTATTTGGTTTTAAGTTGTATGTTGTGGGGTTTTGGTTGTTAATGGATGAATATTGGTTTCCCATGTTTTTCTTGTGGTTTTCAAGATAAAATAGTAGAATTGAACAGGTGGTTTCATAGGAAGGGTTAATCGGTTCTTGGTTTTGGAAACTACATGCCCTCAATGTGTTTGTCAAAATGCCTATAAGAATGGTTTTGTCCTATAGTTGACTTTTATTGAAACCTATTGCATTGTATAAATTGGTAATGGAACCTAAATTGGTTTAAATGGTTTTGAATGGATTGATAAGGCCTTGGTTACCGTTGATTAGTGGTTAATTTACCACTTATTTTCACTTAACATTCATGCACAATACTATGATTTAAATGTATGAATGAGAAAAATTTTGTTATTTAATGCACTATTTTCTACATTTTGCAGGTATACAAGTTATGAGAAAAAAGAGAGGTGGAATTGAGCTGATTAGGATCAAAAAGGAGAAAAAAAGTGTAGCTAGAAGGTCTGAATTAGAAAATCAACCTCAGTTACCACGATCGCAGTCTGCGAGCCTCGATCGTGGCCAATTAATCTAGTTCATATGACCGTGGTCGCAGTGCTCTTAACGCGATCGCGGTAACCATGATCTCGGTTAAGCTTCGGTGATCACGACAATTTAGGATTATGCCTAAGGTCAATTTTGTAATTTTTACTAGCCAAGCTAAATTTCCTTAAAGGCTCAAACCCTATCTCATTTTTAGAGATTTGCAGAGATTTTTATCCTATCCTTAGTTTAGGTTTTTGTATCATAGAGTAATTTGTACTAATATTGAGATAAGGAGATATTAGAGTGACTCCTAAGTGGAGGATTGGTGAATCCCATTGAAGGTTCATTGGAATTAAAAGTGTGGCTTGCTTTCTCTTTATTTTTCATGAATCAAATTGATGGAGATTTTGGTATATTTTTGTTTATTATCCTTATGAGTTTCTAGTTCTTCCTCTTGATATTATGTTGGAATAAGGTGTGATTGGGTGTGGGTTGTGATGTATTTGTGTATATTTTAGTTTTTTGATGATGAGTTTCACCATTTCTTGGTTTAGTTAGTTGGGATTTATGGGTGAAAACCCCAAACCCCCAAAATAGGTTTGTGGGTGAAAACCCCAAACTCTTATCATCCTAAAAAGGGGGAAATAGGTGAACACTTGGAACCTATGACATCCTTGAAAAAGGGTTATGGGGTAGAAAGAAATAATGGATAATAATGGGTATAGTTTACTATCTTTTTTCTATCTTATAAATAAGGATGAATAGAGAGTAGGATATGTTTTGGGCATCTTTCTAGAAATAGGGATGCCCAATTAAGGTGTTGGGTGGCTTCAATTGACACAATTGTTAGGTACTCGAAAGGATCAATGGGTTACATCTTTGAGACTTTATTGGCAAACAAGCCCTAAGGACTTTCGACCTAGCCAACCAAATCATTAACAATAGAATTGCACCAAATCATCATGTTCCCATACATAACTTGACCCTAGGAATGCATAATCCCAAGATCCATTACTAATTGTTTTCTCTCTCTATATTTTTTGTCTCGATTTAGTCTTTTAGAAGCCTAGCAATAATTATATCTTTGAAAACATTCAAAAGTCCCAGATATTTGTATCCTAGGTTTGAACTTAGTGAGTAATTTTTTTTTGAACTCATCCATTCACCACTCACATTGTTCCTCATGTATTTGACCCTAACTCTTGTTGGTTTTATATTGACAACGACTACCTTGCACTTAAATTGACATGTAAGTTGAGCATTATCAAAAACGACATCATTTTTGGGGAATAATTTGGCGTATTGAGCTTGTTTGGAATTTTAGCTTACTGCTTTGGTTCAAACTTGTAAATATTTGTTTGTGATTTTTTATTTCCGCGTGTTTAATATATTTTTATTTTTGTTTATTTGTTACTATGACATCTTGGAATGAATATTAGTTTTGGTGGCTGGAAATCTTATCTTGATAATCCATGTCAATATTGTGGTTGACCATACTTTTGGCAATATTGTAGATATGCTTCTTGATAAGAGATGTGCACACAGTCTCAATCCTCTTAGGAGTATGATTGTTCCTTATGTGGTGGTAGAGATGTACATTGGAGTAATTGTCCAAATACTCTATCCCCTCGTTATACTAACCCAAATGCTAGTTCTTCTTATGAGTTTGATAGGTCTTATTATAAGAAAAAAGAAGAATAACGTGACAGATAAAATGGTGCTGAAGCAATACTTTAACTTATCTTGAATCGGGTGGAAACAATGTGGGATAACAAATATCTCATGCATCAAGATGAGGGGGCATGTAAAAATAAAATTGAGAGGATAGATGAAATGGTTAATGAGTCCAACATCTCAAAAATCATAAGCATACCTACTTTTTAAAATGGGGTTAAAGAATAAAAAATATCACATCACATGGATTATGGTGAGCTTGATATTGAAGGATCCTCGATGTTTTCCCAAACAACCGAACCAAACATAGGAGATAATGCCAAAAAAGAGGAAATGTTACTAGAGTCGAAAGAAGAGGCCAATAAAATCCTTTACTACGGCTCTAGTCCATTTTGGAATGAGAAGGTCAAGAGGAATGTGACTCTAAAATTAGGAAGAAAACCTCATTCAAACCACTTTCCAACATTGTTTTTGGTGGATATGATGAAAATTGAACCACCCAAGAAAATCATGAATGATGGAGATAAGGTACAAGATCCATATATTTTGGAGTTTGGCATCCTAAGAGGGCAAAATGAAGCCCACCATTTGAAGGTCAATAAATGTAAAATTTAAGGTGTAGCAAGTGGATTCTTGATGTTCTCACTAATACCCAATGATCCTACTCGAAAATTTAATCAAAATTGGGTATAAGGTTTAAGTCATTGAAGTGGTGTGATAGAACATATTTTGTAGTGCCCTTGCATTTGCACAATGCACTTTAAAGATGTATTGATCGAAAAATAGACAAAAAATTCAAATCTTCTATGTGGAGACATAAATGATGTTTAAAGAGACGTCGTGTCACAACATTAAATTAAGTGCTTGATGGGAGGTAACCTATCATTTTAATCTTTACATTATTTATTTTTGAATAAGTCACAAAATTTTAATGCTTCGCAGATACTTTAAGTAGGTTGGAGGCAAAAAATAGGGAGAAACCAAGCTTAGAAGTGTGACAGCCATGCAAAAAAATAGGATAAACAGGGGAGCAAAATACCTCAGGTACTGTAATCGTGGCTTGAGGATCGTGATTGCTGTATCGTATTTGCAACAATCATGTCGTGATTAGACCTCTATGTCTAGCTTTCAACATTATTATCAATGTTGTTTTAGGGAGCCCTTTAACCCTTCTTATGCTTTTATGTTATGTAGTGAGGTCACTACAAGTCTTGTAGTTTGGGTTGCAGCCCTGCCCCTGTGCGTACTTATTAGTTTGCAATACTTGAATTAAGTTCACACAAAGCATGGAAATTTTGTGAAATGATTGTGTTCATTTTTTTTTCTAACTCTTTGAATAATGATGTTAGGTGAGCCATTCTCTATAATAGATTGAGTGATGACATTCTTAAGGAAAACTCATCGTGATTGGGTTTTGATCCACAGATTCAAGGGAAGTCAGAGTACCTGTGGCATTTTTGATGTAGGATCACACTTGGACCGATGGAGAACTCTGAGTATCTATATGATTTTCTCGCATGAAAGCCAAAATGTGAGAAAAAGGCTTGGGTTGGTTCCATAATTAATAAATTATGCGTGGCGAAAATGCAAAGCAAAATACCCCCCTCTGTCATATATTTTCTGAAAATCAAGGACATGGATGTGAGCGACCTTATAATAATTCTTTTTCTCTTTCTGTGACTCCAAATTTTTTACTTGTGAAAATTGGTAGAAACTCCATTTTTGTCTCTATCGGAGGGGCAACTGAGCCACCGTGGGAAATTTGCATACCATGTGTGGTGAGATTATTTGGTTGAATATCATGTATACTTGTACAATCTATAACTTGTCCCATTAGTCTCTCAATGATAATTTTTATTATATTTGGTTGGTGAGATGATCCTAGGCCATCCTAGTGAACTTGGAAGTCCACTCTAACCTAAAAAGCTTACCCATGCATAGATTTTATTCCTAGTCACCCACTTTAAGCCTTTGGGCCTTTCTTTGGCAAACACTTTGTAAGCCGTGAGCCATTTGATTTTTATCACTCTTTGAAACCCTACCCTCCTTGAACTTTAAAATGCAACAAGAGGCTAAAAGCTCAAGTTAGGGGTGCTGAAAACTAAAAGAGGAAACTTTGTGCCACGAGATTGTAAGTTAGTGCCTAAGTGCTAAATTTGGAGAACCAATAAATAGAAAAAAGAAGGGACCCAAAAAAAAGAAAAGAAAAGCATGAAATGTAGAAGGCAAATAGATGAAAAGGAAATGATTTTCCAAAAGATAGGTAAATAAAGATAGTAAAAGTAGGCACATGTGTAAAGAATGAAAACAAGAGAAGTAGCGTATGGTCAGAAGTTTGACAAAAAGTGTAATGTAGATGTTCAAGAAGGGTATAGCAACTTTGTTCCTAAATGATATCCTACCCTACCCCAAACATATGTTACGAGCTCAAAAAGCCCTGGAATATCTCCAACCAAGTGTATTCATTGTAGTGGCAATTGAAAATAGAGGCAATCCTATGGCATGGTACTTGTTAGTATCGAGAGTCCTTTTGAGAGATAGAATCTTACATTTAAATACCTTGTTGTAGTGTTGATTAATTAGTGTGTGGGGGATTTTCATTCTTGTGAGGAGGCAAGTGAACAAGTTGAGGTAGGTGATATTGTCATCTTCCAAAAAATAAGGCTAATAGAGTATAGTGGAGTAAAGATCAAACGGTGAGTCACTTCTTGAAAATTAGTGATTGCAATATTATTTCTCCTTAAAATTCTTTTTCATCCTTGAAAATTGCATTTTATGTGAAGGGGTGTCATGAGAATAGCTTTGCCCATTTGTGAAGCATTGTAGTAGTAATCTAGTTTGAGTCATTGTGATCATTGGGTCATACAAATTGGGCATAAATATGCATTGTCACATGGTAAGAGGTAGTGTTACTTGAGGATAAGCAAAGATTTAAGTTGGGGGTGTTAATGAGTGGTGAATTTACCACTCATTTACACTTAACATTCGTGCACACTACTATGATTTAAATGTATGAAAAAATAGATTTGTGGTTTAATGCACTATTTTCCACATTTTGCAGGCATACAGGTTATGAGAAGAAAAGAGGTGGAATTAAGCTGATAAGGATCAAAAAAAAGAAAAGAAGTGCAGCTAGAAAACCTGAAGTAGAAAATTAGCCTCAGTTACTGCGATCGCGGTCTAAGGGCAGCGATCATGGCCAATTAAGCCAGGTCAAATGACCACGATCTCAGTGATCTTAATGCAATCGTGGCAATGCAGAATTATGCCTAAGGGAAATTTTGTAATTTTTCCCAGCCGACCCCAAATTCCTTAAAGGCTCAAGCCCTTTCTCATTTTTAGAGATTTTGGGAGATTTTTATCCTGTGCTTATTTTAGGGTTTTTGTATCACATGGAGCTTGGAGAAAAATTTGTACTAATCTAGAGATAAGAAGAAATGAGAGTGACTCCTAAGTGAAGAATTAGAAAATTCCATTGAGGATTCATTGGAATTTAAAGTGTGTTTTGCATTCTCTTTATTTTTGATGAATTAAATTGATGGAGATTTTGGTATATTTTTCTTTATTATCCTTATGAGTTGCTAGTTCTTTCTCTTGAGATTATGTTGGAATAAGGTGTAATTGTGTGTGGTTTGTGATGCTTTTTGTATATTCTAGTTTGTTGATAATGAGTTTCACCATTGCTTGGTTTAATTAGTTGGGATTTTTGGGTGAAAACTCCAAAAACCCAAAATAGTTTTGTGAATGAAAACCACAAAATCTTGAAAGCTCATCTCATCCTTGAAATAGGGATGTGGGTGAATCTTGTAACCCATGGAATCCTTGAAAAAGGGCTATGGGGGACAAAACAATAGTTGACAATAATAGGTATAGTGTAGTATCTTTTAGCTATCTTAGCAATTAGGGTGAATAAAGAGTAGGATATGTTTTGGGCATCTTCCTAGAAATAGGGATGCCCAATTGAGGTGTTAGATGGCTCTAATTAACACACTTGTTAGGTACTCAAAAGGGTCAATGGGTGACATCTTTGAGACTTTGTTGACAAACTAGCCTCAAGGACTTTCAACCTGGCGAACCATATCATTAATGATTCGAATTTGCGCTGAATCATTATGTTCCCATGCATAACTTTCCCCCTAGGAAAGCATAATCCCAAGATCCATTTCTAATTGTTTTCTCTTTAGATATTCTTAGTCTCGAGTTAGTCTTTTAGAAGCCCAGCAATAATTATATCATTGAAAGCATTCAAAATCCCTAAATATTTGAATCCTAGGTTGAACTTAGTAAGTACTTTTATTTTGAAGTTACCCATTAGCTACTCGCATTGTTCCTAGTGGATTCAACCTCGACTCTTGTTGGGCTTATATTGATAATGACCGTCTTACACGTAAATTGATGTGTAAGTCAAGAATTATCAGTCATGGTTTTGATTTAATTGGAAATTCTATGGGGTATATGGGAATATCCTAAGTGTTGGCTTATGATATTGCTTATAAGCTATAGCTGGTATAATTATACTACTTCATAATATCTTGGTAAATAAATTTTGGAATTGCTTGGTTGGTTATGTGCTAATGGTTTTAACTGATCAATAATGATAGGTTATGATAGCTTACGAGAAGGGGTGAGTTCGATGGACGGACATTGGAAACTCATGTTTGCTGATAAGAAGGTTGGTCATAGACACCTTGTACTTGTGTGGTACATAGGAATCCCTTAAGTTTATACTTGTATATATAAATCATAGAGGGCGAACAGTACACGAGAATCCCTAGTCCTTATGATATTTTTTGTTTGTGCAGTAACACGCTCTAGAGCCTGTTCAGGGGGTAACATTGGACCCATATAGTCTGTGGGTAGATGATGATGGTAAATCTACACAAACCTAGGTTACGGTTTTAAATTCATGATAAACTCAGTTCCATTTCCCGACATGGATTATATATATATATACGGATTTGATTGCATATGGTTATTTACTTCGTTTTAAATATTGAAATTATTTTATCCTTACTCATGAGTACATGCTAGTGTTCACTTGCTAACCCATCTTTGGGTGTTGTATCCCCACGCGATGCAGTAATTGACCATACTACTCATCCTACTCAGTAACTTAGATTTAGAGACAACTTTGTGTCGAATTGAAGTGGTGAGCTTCCATACACCGGAAGACTCAATTTCATATTATGGACTTCTCTACATACTTTTTTTATTTCTTAGACTTTGCTTTTTGGCTATGGTCGGGGCATGTCCCAACTAGATTTTTATTTATTTTTGATAAAGGCTTTGTGCGACTACTTTGGGTTGGTATGATCGGTGTTAGTATTAGGTCAGCTTAGGCGTTGGTATTGGTATTATGGCTAACACCATTTGACTATATTTGATTTATTATTATTCCATCTTGTAATGATATATAATCAGAATTCATCTTGCATCGGGTGTTGGGTGGTTATGGTTGGGTATTGGGGGTGGTCTCTAGTCCCAGTTGGGCTTGAGGTACCCGACATGACTAGGCCCTAGTTCAGGTAGTGTCAGATTGGTATCAGAGCCCTAGATTCATGGTCAATTGGGAGTCCACAAAGCCGTGTCAAGAAGAGTCTTCTTTAAGGGTGTGTAGAGTGCCACACACATAAGGGTGAGACTACAAGGCATTTGGGAATGTTTCTCTTTCTTTTGTTTTATTTTTAAGCTATCGAGTCTAAGTCCTAAATTCTTCTCTAATTCCTATTTGTTTTCTTTTCAGATCATGCCTCAATGATCTGAAGTTCATGAAAACTCCTCTGTCCCAACTGGGAACAAAGTTGATGGGACACGCTTTACTCTTGGGATTCACACCCGATCTAGTAGTCTAGATCTAGATTGTTCTGGAGTTCCATATGTTCCCTCTAGTCCATCTCAAACTCCTCAGGCTGAAGTGAAAAATGTTAAATTTCGTTAGTCCATTCATATATTGGCACAGTTGATAGCTGCTTAGTCTAAGAGTTGTGTTCCTATTACTCCATCTTTTGAGGCCACTAGGGTTGGACAATTCATGAGGTTGAACCCTACGACCTTTATGGTTGTTAAGGTAGATGAGGATCCTCAAGGTTTTTTTGATGTAATGGAAAATTTTTTCTAATGTATGCCTGATTGTGGGGAGCGTGGTGTATGGCTCCTACCAACTGAAGGATGTGGCGTTCCAATGGTACAAAGAATAGGAACAATCAAATGGTGATGGTGCTGACTCATTCTTATTGGAGGATCTTTCTAATAATAGCCTGGACCGCTTCTTTCCTAGGGAGTTAAGGGAAGCAAAAGTGGAAGATTTTACTAATCTATAGCAGGGTAAGATCTCAGTCAAGTAGTACGCCTTGAAGTTTTACTAGTTATTGTTGTATTCTTTAGAGTTTGTTTCTAGTATGAGAGAGAGAATGAGGAAGTTTGCTTTGGGATTGTCTCATGAGTTAATCCTTAAAAGTACAGAAGCTTTGTTAATCAAGGACATGGATATCTCCAGGTTGGTAGTATACATGCAGTAGGTAGTAGAAGAAAACAAGAAGCAAGCTGAGATAGGGAGAGGAAGGTCAAGAGTTTTATATTTTCTAAGCAGGGTGGTGGATAATAGTAGAGTGGAAGGGATAATGGTAAGTGGCCCAAGAAAAAGTTAGAAAACTCTGGGTCTTACTCGACGGTTAGTGCTCCCTACCCAAAGCAGTTAGGTGATAGGAGTTTCTATAGTGGCGACAACTTCAAGGTACAGGGTGCCTAATCATAGGATAGTGTGGATCAATAAGCTCTATTATATTCTCTCTGCAGGTTTTATGCTAGATTACACCAAGGTTTTTATGACGAGAGAAGGGATAGGTGGTTCAATTGTGGTCAGCCAGGGCATATGCTTGGAAATTGTCTTATTGGTAAGGCTTCCTATGGTGCAAAAAAGGTTTTTATTGCCTCTTCTTTAATTCTGGCACCAAAGGGTACACCATCTAGCTCCAACACTAGTTGGAACTGTCTTTATGCTCTCACTACCCGATAGGAGTCTGAGGCATCGCTATTGTCGTGAACTATATGTTGAAACTCTTTTCTCATAATGTGTACTGTTTACTTGATCTGGGGTCCACTCTCTCTTATGTGACTCCATTTGTGGCTGTATATTTTAGTTTTAGTCCAGAGTCTATTCCGAACCTTTTTTCTATTTCTACCCCAATAGGTGACTCTGTGATTTCTAAAAAAGTCTATAGGGGTGTGTGTGGTATCTTTTGGTAGTAAAGAAACTTCGGTTGATTTGTTTTAATTAGATATGGTGAAATTTGATGTTTTATTGGGGATGGATTGGTTCCATTCATGCTATGCATCTTGGACTACCGAACACATAAGGTCCTCTTTAAATTTCTTAATAAACCGATTATTAAGTGAGAGTGTGGTTCCCTAGCTCCTAAGAGGAAGTTCATATCATATCTTAGAGGTTAGAGATTAATCTCTAAGAGGTGTCTCTATCATCTTGCCCAGTTTAAAGATTCTAACTTAGAGGGCCCTTCTTTGCATTCCCTTTCGGTGGTGAATGAATTTCTTGAGGTCTTCCCTGATGACCTTTCTTATGTTCCTCTCGATAGGGAGATTGAGTTTGGGTTTGACCTTTTTCCGGACACTCTCCAATTTCTATTCCTCTGTATAGAATGGATCCAGCTAAGTTGAAGGAGGTTAAGGAGAAATTAAAGGATGTTTTAAATAAGGGGTTCATCCATCCTAGTGTGTCCCCGTGGGGTACACTGGTGTTACTCCAGCAAAAGAAGGATGGTTCTTTTTGGATGTGTATTGATTACCGGTAGTTGAATAGGGTAACGGTAAATAATAAGTATCCTCTTTAAAAAATATATGATTTGTTTGATTAATTACATGGTGTTTAGTTTTTCTAAAAGATTGATCTTCGAAACGGGTATCATCATTTAAAGATTAGGGAGGGGGATATCCCAAAGACTTCTTTCTGTACCTGGTATAGTCACTTTGAGATTCTAGTTATGTCTTTTGGAACACCTATGCCCCAGCAGTGTTCATGGATTTGATAAATAAGGTTTTCCATCGATTTCTAGATCTATTTGTTATTGTCTTTATAGATGATATTCTGGTGTTCTCTTAGAATGAGGTAGATTATATTGATCACCTCCGTGTCTTGTTATATACCTTGAAGGAGAAATAGTTGTATGCCAAGTTTTAAAAATGTGTATTCTGGCTGAACGCTGTCACTATTTTGGGTCATATTATTTCCAGTGAGGGGATCATGGTAGAACCACAGAAGGTTGCAGTGATTAAGAAGTGACTGATATTTCGAGCTTCTTAGGTATAGCTGGCTACTATAGGAGGTTTGTGGAGAGTTTTTCTTCTATAGCTGCCCCGTTGACTAAGTTTACTTAGAAAAAGGTTAGGTTCCTGTGGTCTGATGCTTGTGAGGGTAGTTTCAAGAAGCAGAAGGATAAGCTATCCTTGGCTTTGATTTTAACTTTTCCTAAAAGAATTGATGGGTTTGTGGTTGATGTGTGAGCAGATGCTAATATATTTGAGGCTTTTAACAGAGAGTAATTGCAAAGTCTTAAGCAACTTTTGTCATTTTTGATTGTTTTATATTTGAATTTACAGTAAAATTCAAGAGGTAAGAGAACCAACAATGATGGAAGTAAAAGAGTTGATTTACTTGACATAAGAAATCAGTTATAGTAGAAAGTGAATTATTGATAAGGACTTGGAAGCTACCAACCTTCCGTTTAATAATTGACGCTGTAAAAAGGTTAATTAACCTGAGGTGAAGTCTGGTCAGTGAATATAAATTCCCTAAGTCCGAGAGGATTAGGTAATTAAATGATTAAGTAGGTCGAGAGACATTTCGGCATAACTTCGATAAAGACAATTTGTTGTTTCTACCTATTATGAGAATCTTGAATCACTATTAGCTTATGTTAAGTACCAAAACCCATAGTGAACATAATTTTGGTTTTCCATAAACTCTTGATTACAAACACTGAAACTAAATTGACCAACAATTATTTGCTAATCTCCAAAACCCCCCATTTCAGGAAACAACCAACTATCAGTTGATTAAATTGCAAATGACTTAAGTTCACACCATATTTCCCGTGGGATTTGACCCCAACCTAGTTGGTTATATATTGACAACGATCGCTTACATTCTCATATGATAGGTGTATTTTGAGCGTTATCAAAAATGGCACCGTTGTCGGGGAATACGGTTTTAAATTAAAGTTTGTGTGTGCTAATTGACTATTAGTCAAGTTTCCTTGTTTTACATTTATTTGTTGTTTTTATATTCTGTAGGACTTTTGTGGTGTATGAGAAGAACCAGAAGCTCTGGAGAACCATTATTACCATTTAATCCGGAACTGCAACGAATTGGAAGAATGGAAAACCAGTAAGAGGCTGACAGGTTAACAGCCTTAGCTAGAGCTCAGGTGAATGTGCAGAATGTCGGTCAAAAAGTACGACATCCAAATCCTGTGGAAAAAGATTTGGGAGATGAGGAGTTGCTAAACCCTGGTAACCCAAGGCGTGCAGAGCAAGTAGCTGCACCAGTACAACGTAATGCTAACAGTAATCGTCCATTCCGAGGAAGGCAAGATTACCAGCCAGTTCAGTATGACCTCAATGATTATGATGAGGGAATGGATTGAGCAGGTACAACGGGTGCAATTATTCCTCCAACGTTTACACCTGGGGCAAAATTCAGTATTACGAGTACTATAATTTAACTCCTCAATCTGAAGGAGTTGTTTGGTGGCCTTCCTAAGGATGACCCAAACTTGCATCTGGTGAACTTTGTCACCATCTGTAAATCTTTTGATTACCCAGGAGTGGGTCAGAATATTATCCGGTTGAGATTGTTTCTCTTGTATTTGTCTGGGGAGGGAGCATTGAGGCCTAACGAGCTGACACCTAATTCTATAACCAACTGGAGGCAGTTGAAAGTAGTTTTCCTAGAAAGGTTCTTTCCACATTCCAGGAGGGTACGGTTGAGGGATGAGTTAGCAACTTTAGATAGCTCACAACTGAAGCCTTGTATGAAACCTGGGAGAGATTCAAAAAAAAGCTAACACAATGTCCGAACCACAATATGACGGGCAGACATTTGATGGAGACTTTGTACAGGGCTCCTAACTCTGTAACAAAACCAATTATAGATAATACTTTTGGTGGTTCATTTTTTGATCTTACATTTCTAGTGGCTTTAGAAATGCTAGAGAGAATGACCAAACAGAGTCGGGCATGGCATACTAGAGACTCTGTGGTAGTAAGCTCCACTGTTTCTATGGGTATGACTGCAATACAAAAGAGATGAGAAGCGTGACCAAGGCATGGCTCACCTAAAAACACAGATGGACTTACTAACCAAGCACTTGCTATCAGGCAAGACTAAGAAGATGAAAGCTGTGGAATCATAAGATAGAGTTGATACCGATCCAGAAGAAGAGGCGAACTATGTTAATAAATAGGGGGGTTTCAAAGGAAATAGCCAATGTAATGAAGGTTGGAATTATTTTAATAAGCCTGGTTATAAAGATAGAGAGCAGGTAAATTGGAGTAGCAATAATGATAGGAGCGGGCTATATGTCCCTCCTGGAAATCGTGAGGCTGCTACAACAAGTTTTGAAAAGATGTCCATGGAGGACATGATGGCAAAATTGTTAAAGTACGTGGAGGCTACTAACTCAGGAGTGATTACCATGAATACTGATCTATCATCTATTAGTCAGTTGGTAAACTCGCACTCCGCTTTGATCAAGCAGCTGGAACAGGAAATGAGCTAACTCTCCACAACGCTGAATCAGAGAAAGAGTCGAACATTACCTAGTTATATAGTCCAGAATCCATGGAATGATGGATCATGTATGGAGATTACCACCAGAAGTTGTAAGATATTACCCGACCCTTCTATAAAAAAAAATATAGTTGATGTGATAGTTGATAATGAATCAGAAGAAGGTGTTCCAGTGGAGTGTGAGAAGCCGGATGGTTCTGATAATGTTTTGGAAAAGGGAAAGAGAAGGAAAAGGAAATAATGGTGAAAACTCTCCCAATACCACCACCTCCTTTTCCTCAAAGATTGAAGAAGACGTTTGAGGAAATAAAATTTAGAAAATTCATGGCGATGTTGAAGCAGTTAAAAATAAATATTCCTTTGGTGGAGGCACTTGAGCAAATTCCAGGATACGCTAAGTTTATGAAATACCTTGTCATGAAGAAATAGAAGGTTAGTCATGAGCCGGAGGACAATCTCTATCTTATTGTGCTATCTCCACAAGGTATTTAGTGCAAAAAAAGGAAGACTTGGTAGCATTTACCATCCTATACACTATTGGGTCCCTGAATTGTACAAAATCTCTATAAGATTTGGGAGCCAGCATAAACCTAATGCCACTTGCTGTGTACAAGAAGCTGGGTTTGGAGGATCCTACCCCGACAAACATGCGGTTGGTGATGGTGGATAGGTCTGTAAAGCGGCCAGTGGGCATATTACTGATGTATTAGTAAAGGTACTGCCTGCTAATTTTGTAGTCCTAGGCTGTGAGGTGGACTTTGAAGTACACATCATCTTGGGTAGACCATTCTTTACAATTGGGAGAGTGATAGTGACATGGAGCAAAATGAGCTGAAGTTCAAGCTTAATGACAAAGAAGCAAGATTCAAAATACAGATTCAAAATACACTCATCCATGACCCAACAAAAAAAAGAGTGTTTGCTCAATAGTGGATGTATTCCATGAAGATGGTAAAGAGATATCAGCAGGTTGTCTTGATGAAGTCTGAGTAGTCAAGATAACCAAGTCGTGTCGTGACATTAAATCAGGCTCTATTGGGAGGAAACCTAAAATTTTTATGTTCGAACAAAGTATTTATTTTTGTAGTTAGGTTATAGTTCAAATAAGGTGGAATCTATGTATCCAGCTAAGTATTCCTGACGACATATTTGACGGGCTGTCATAATTGTGATAAACTGTCAGATTCATCATCAAAAAAATCAAAATTGAGGAATGTTCTTTTAAGGATGACGACATTCATGATAGGCTATCACAAGTGTGATAAGCCGTCAGCCTTTGTCATCAAAAAGCCTAAAAGAGTAGATAAAATTTTGGGCCAAATTTAAAAGATCCGACCCGACCCACAACTTTGTCTTTCCATCTTCCCACGTATTTGTTTTTTTCCTTTAAGTTTTATTTCCTTCCATATTTAGTTTATTTACTTCCCTTTCTAGAGTATTTCCAAGTAAAACAAAAGAAAACTTCTTTCCTTGTGAGTGTGGGTTGAAGTCAAATTCAAAAGTTCTTCTTTCATCTACTTCCTCTTACTCATGTAACCAAGTTAAAGGCGCTTATCAGGTATGCTCAAAACCTAACTCTTCTCTTCAGTTGGTAAGTAATAAACTGATGTGAACCAATGTTACCAAGAAGAATGAGTCAAGTTTAGCTTGCCAATGTGTGAAAATCGGGAACTAGGATTTGTTGTACAAGCTTGGGACTTAAAGCTCAGCTAAAAAATGTGAATCGATGGGATTTTAACAAGAAATTGGATTAAAAATCAAGTTAAAGTCGATTTGGGGTTGTGTCCTGAGCCAATGATATGTCTAATAAGTTATCACATTTGTGATGGCTTATCAGACATGTCGTCGGAAGTTGATAAAATTTTGTAAGTTCTATTTAGAGCTGATGACATTCATCATAAGCTATCATAACTGCGATGGCTTATCAGACATGTCATCACACCTTTGACCTGAAGTATTAATAAACCCTTTCAAGGGGTGTGGAACTTCAATGACTGATGTATTTGTGTAGATAATTTGGAATATCAACTAATGGTTTTCCTCTTGCTACAGGTCTTATAATGGCACCCAAAGGAAAGAACCCAAAATCTACAAAGAAAGAAACCAAGGAAAGTGTACCTCGGATACTCTTCGATGAGGGCTCCGATTATGAGGAGGAGGATCAACTGCTCAGGAAGCAAAAGAAAAATAAAAGCCCAAAAAAGCCTCTACCGCCTCCACCAGTAGAGGTGGAGGAGAGTGAAGAGAGTGATACTGAGCCAAAAACATCTGAACATATAGATTTTGACCAGACAACCTCTGAGCAACAAGAGTCTGAACATGCTCAATCTGAAGAGCATGATTTAGATCATCCTAATTCTGAGGAACATGAGTCTGAGCAACATGAATCTAAGGGACCATCATATAAGTCCCTTTCTGCTGAGCAACAAGATGATGAAGAATCTCTGATTCATGAAACTATGGTTAAATACAAGAACCCTGAGGTTCGAGATAGTGCTAGGTAGAACATTCCTAAGGCACAGAGAATCTTGTATGATAGGCTTCGCAGAACAAAATGAAGGCCCATTAAAAGGCCAATCTTTGAAGAAAAGAAGATCATCACTACCGGGATGAATAGATATCCTGAAGTAGAGCAAAAATTCTGAGACTATAACTTAGGATGGACCACAAAAGGAGAAAGCTCATTTTGCCCTACACTAGTTAGGGAGTTTTATGCAAACTATCATGCTCGATTGGAAAACATGTGTAAAGAAGGGGAGAAATCAGTAGATCAACCCTTGTTGGATAGAGTTCTAGTACAGGGTGTGATGGTGGATCTCTCAAAAATAACAATCACCAGATTTCTTCATGGCCCCAAATTCACTCCTCAGGCCACTTCACTTGCTTTCTATGCTCGGTTGAAGCATCGTGTTAATCAACAATCTTCGTTAGCAACCCTCATAGCTGAAGGAAAAACTGAATGGCTGACCAACCCTAATGAGAGTATTTTTAAGGCTTCCCTGACTCAACATGCAAAGTTCTTGTAGGATGTAGTACACACCCATTTGATACCTACTGAGGGAGATAATATCCTTGGAGACGATAGAGCAATATTGGTCGCAAGTATTATGGCTAAATTCAAGTTAAACTTTAGGAAAATCATTGCTGAGGAGATGAAAATTCAAATCTCAATGCCCAACACAACATATCCTTTCCCTTGTCTAATTACAAGGTTATGTAAGGCAGCCCATGTACCTGAGGTTATAGGGATAGACGAAGAACTGCTTGCAAAGAATACCCACAATCCCATTCGATATGATAAAAATCAACTGAGACTGATACTTGATAGAGGAGCAGGGGTTGAAATAGATAGTGGTGTAGGATTCTAAGGCTGCAGCACCGACCTCCTCAGCAATAGCATAATTAATGCCTAGAAATAAAATAAATTTGTCAGCTTCTGTGTCTACCACAGAATTTGCCTTGAACCTGATAAATTTCAAGAGAGTGGCAAAATTAGACAAGTGGTATGAGGCCCAGCTGTAAACTTTTGCCGAGAAATTTGCCTCTGTGGTAGACAAGAGGATAAAGGTTGCACTGGAGCCCTTCCAAGCCTTGTCTGGTCAAATTAATAAATTAGAAAATCCTTCTAATACACGGGTAAGATAAATTTTGAGCTCAGACTTTGCATATTTTAGAGCAGCGCTGGACAAGGTAAAGGTGGATGTTGGAGTATTATAGCAACATCAACTTATGGTGTTGGAAGATTCAGCTGTTGATTAGTCTGGGGGTGAAATCCCATTGCTTGATCTCATAGAGAAACCAGTGAAGAAAAAAGAAGAAAGGTGAGAAGAGAAGCAAGGGTAAAAGAGAAAGGCCTAATAGTGATAAAAAAAGAAAAGTAGAGAATAGAGAGAGAAAGAAGGCTGAAAAAAGACCAAAAAGGTGATGATTGATTCCTTAGTTGACAATGAGAAATGGGAGGCAGCCATCTGAGCGAGAGCCGTAGTTGCCTCAACGAGTAGTACCTCAATAACAGCTACGCCAGATATATCAGAAAGGAGGGAAACTCCCTATGGAGAAGGGCATCTTAGGATGCAGCATCAAGGTCAGGGACCCATGATCCCTATGTTTGATCTACTCCAGGTATACCCAAACCATTAGTTTAGTTTTTCCTTGATTTTAAGTTAAGGGTGTAGGGTGATTTATTGTTGTAACATTTTGTAGTTGACTAGGATAAATACAAGTACCTGAGGTAGTTAACATGGTTTTGTTATTTTGGTAACACCTCTCAAGTAGTCTAATTCTTTAACTGTGTGATTTGCATCAAATTATGACCATTATTCATCTTTGTATGGTATTAGTTCTAGTAACTTGATAACTATTTCTAAACAATTGCATGAACCAGATAAGTAGTAACTTGTGATATACTTGTGTGCCATGTGCGTGCGATATTTTACTTTGTTCCCTTTGTACGTTAGATTTAGAACTTTCCCGATTACTCTTATGTTGGATTTAGAACTTTCCCGATTACTCTTACCTAGGTTGAAGGATAGGGGTTAGGAAAAGATCATAGGTCGTGTTGATATTAGCTCACTTTAGCCTAAATGACCTTCACTGTATGCAAAATATCGCTTGATCTTTATTTTGAGCCTAAATAGCCTATTTCTTATTATAATACCTATCACTGTCCCATTTTTATATCATAATGAACCTGTTTTGGCCCTGGTCCTCCTTGGACACTATACACCTTGACTTAGGTAAATGGCCTAAGTTGAGGGTGGCTATCATAGGGGTGTGTAATGTAAAATGACTATGAAGAAAGGTAGAGTAAAAAAATAATAAAAAGCTGGGTGCGGTGGAAAAGAGCAAGAAAAGAAAAGTTGTGAAAAAAAAGTGATTGTACAAAAGAACCGCACCCATCCTAAATAAGTGTGATCAAGAAAAGGGACGAATAGAAAAAGGCAAATGAGTGAAACCCCAAAAGCTAGTGCAGTGTCAAGGAGGATTAGTCACTTTAAATATCATCAAGTATCATACCAACCCCTAACCTACATTACAAGCCTAAGAGAAGACCTATAGTGATCTTAGTTGACCTGTCTGAAAGTCTTGGTAATAAAAATAAGGGCAAGCCTATGGTATTCGGCATACATTGATTGGAACTTCATTCTGAGAGTGAGTTTCTGGTGATTGTCCACATGGTTACATATGTAATATCTGATAAAAGTAAAGTGGGACTTCTTTGTAGTGAGGGCACACTGGTTATGTTGCTAGTTAGTTACTTGTTTGGATAGTGTAAGCTTGATACATGCATGGTTGTTATTGCTGATTTGATGCCATATCTTGATTCTTGTGTGTTACGTTGTTGCTCTTTAATAACATACATAGTTGTTTATAAATTGATTGACCTTGGAGATGGTGAATATGTTTTGAGATAATATGGATGGTTGACTACTGAATGTACTGTGTATTCTCTTCGTTGTGTCTTAGTTGCTTGAGGACAAGCAATTCTTTTAAGTTGAGGGTGCTGATGCGTGAGCAGATGCAAACACATTTGAGGCTTTTAACGGAAAATAATTGCAAAGTCTTAAGAAACTTTTATTATTTTTGATTGTTTTATCTTTGAATTTCTAGTGGAAGTCAAGAGGCAAGAGAACTAACAATGATGGAAGTGAAAGAGTTGAAATCTAAAGAAAATAGAAGATAAGTGTGGCTGATGACATTCCTGATAAGTTTTCAACACTCTGATAGGTTATCAGCTTCATCATTAGCCTTAAACATACAATGGGATTCAGTTAGAAGAAGTGACGATGATATATGATAAGCTGTCAGCTTTGTGATAAGCCATCAGAGTCGCCGTCATCCTTAGACAGAACATACGAGCTGAGGTGGAGAAGTGACAATATTTTCTGATATGTCATCACAGTTTTGATAAGCCATAAGGATTCACCATCAGCCTAAGGCAGCGAATGTCAAAAGCAAAGAGAAACAGATGGCATCTTTGATAGGTCGTTAGACTCCTGATAAGGTATCACAAATCATCGTCACCTGTCCAAGAAATTACTGAACTCTATGATTTTTTTCCATAATTAGGGTGAACTATTTAAAGTATTGTTTAGTGTTTTCTTGGTCGGGACTCGACATTCAAAACCTATTTTTTGAACATACATATTTTGTTATTTTCTCTCTAGTTTCTTGGCTTGAACAAAAATAATTAACTTTGAAGAGCTTATCATTAATATTTCTACATTGATCTAATCTTAGAAACACTCGTTGCTATTCATCTTGCTGTAAGTTCATCTTTTAAATTATGAATTAAACTATCTGTATCGATTATTACATTATGAGTGGCTAAATCCCTTTAACCCGAATTATGAGATCTATGGGTTAGGTCTTGGTAAGTTGCTAAGTGTTCAACATTCTAAAGATAATATGACTCTTTGATAATTCTGAGGTTTTAATTATTGTCTATTGGTTGAAAATGATAGATAGCACCTGCTCTGATTTACTTGAGATAAGAAATCAACTATAGTAGGAAGTGAATTATTTATAGGGACTTGGAAGCTACCAACCTTCCGTTTAATAATTGATGTTGTAACAAGGTTAATTAAATTGAGGTAAAGTATGGTCAGTGAATATAAATTCCCTAAGTTCGAGAGGATTAGGTAATTAAATACTTAAGTAGGTCGAGAGACATTTAGGCATAACTTCAATAAAGACAATCTATTGTTCCTACCTATCGTGAGAATCTTGAATCACTATTAGCATCTGTTAAGTACCAAAAACCATAATGAACATAATTTTGGTTTTTCATAAACTCTTGATTACAAACACAGAAACTAAAGTGACCAACAATTATTTGCTAATCTCCAAAACCCCCATTTTAGAAAACATACAATTGTTAGTTGATTAAATTGCAAATGACTTTAGTTCACACCATATTCCCTGTGGGATTCGACCTTAACCTATCTGGGTTATATATTGACAACGATCGCTTACATTCTCACATGAGAGGTGTAGCTTAAGAATTATCAGTTGTTTATTATGATATATCCAGTGTAGGGCTTGGTTTTGTTCTAATGCAGCTTGGTAAGGTGATAGCTTATTCCTCTAGGCAGTTAAAAGTGCACGAGAGAAATTATCTAACTCATGATTTGGAATTGTTAGTTGTGGTGTTTGTGTTCAAAATATGGCATCACTATTTGTATGGAGTGGATGTGGATATCTTTTTTGATCATAAGAAATTGCAGTATGTGTATACTCAAAAAGAGCTTAACTTTAGGCAAAGAAGATGGCTTGAGCTGCTTAAGGATTATGTCATGAGTCTTCACTACCATCCAGGTAAATCTAATGTTGTTGTTGATGCTCTTAAAAGGTTATCCATGCAGAGTCTTTGTTATGTAGATAGGGAAAAGCGAGAGTTGGTGAAAGACATTCACCATTTCGCTAACCTTGGTGCTAAAATCAAAGAGAAGCAAGTGTTAGATGTTATCTTATGTTCCTGACTTTGATGGTTTGGAGATGGGCTCTTAACTAAGGCACATGAGTCGCTCTATGTTGTTCATCCTGGTTTTAAGAAGATTTATCATAACCTCAAGGAGATATATTGATGGAAAAATATATAGAGGGATATGGCGAATGTTATAGCCAAGTGTATAGTATGTCAACAAGTTAAAGTTCAGCAGATGTGGCCCAGAAAATTGTATTAAGAAATTGAGTTGCCAGAATGGAAGTGGGAAGTGATCAACATGGATTTTGTTACTGGTATTCCTCATTCTCAAAATCATTTTGATTCGGTGTGGGTCATCGTGGATAGGATGACAAAGTTGGCTCACTTCTTACCAGTAAGGACTAAGTTCTTGGCTGAGGACTATGCGAGATTGTATCTTCATGAGATTGTGACACTGCTTAGGGTACAAATTTCTATCATCTCACATCATGGCACAAAATTTACATCATACTTTTAGTGGTCATTTCAGAAAGTTTTGGGACCAAGGTGAGTCTTAGTACAGTTTTCCATGCACAGTCGGATGGTCAAGAAGAAAGGACAATTTGGACATTTGAGGACATGCTTCGTGCTTGTGTAATCGACTATAGTGGTAGTTGGGTTGAGTATTTACCTCTTATAGAGTTTGCCTATAATAATAGCTACCACTCCAGCATTGGGATGGATCCATTTAAGGTCTTGTATGGTAGGAGGTGTAGGTATCCTATTGGGTTGTTCGATGTAGGTGAGGCAATGACTTTTGGTTCGAATTTGGTTCACAAAGACATGGAGAGGGTGAAGGTAATTCGGGATAGACTTAAGGCTGCCTAAAGTTGCCAAAAGTCCTATGTGGATATGAGGTGATGAGAGTTAGAGTTTAAGGTTGGGGATAGGGTTGTCCTAATGGTATCTCTAATAAAAAGTGTGATACGGCTTAGGAAGAAGGGGAAACTTAGTCCCCGGTATGCTAGTACATACTAGGTTTTGAGAAGGGTTGGTAATGTTGCATATGAGTTAGAATTGCCTACTAGTTTGAGATCCATTCATCTGATTTTCCATGTCTCTATATTGAGAAAGTATGTAAGTAATCTCGTTATTCTAGTTTGAGATCCATTCATCCGATTTTCCATGTCTCTATGTTGAGAAAGTATGTAGGTGATCCTTCATCGGTTGTTCCTTATGAATGATTGGGTATTTTGGATTCTTTATCCTATGAGGTATTCTGGGTTAAAATATTTGATCGATAATTTTGTCAATTGCAAGCAAAGGATATGGCTTCGATAAAGGTTCTTTGGAGGGACCATAAGGTTCAAGAATCTACTTGGGAAGCGGAAAAAGACATAAAGTCCAAGTATCCACATTTGTTCCCCGTTTTAGAACTTCATGATTGAGATATGTGTTGTTCTTAATATCTTTGTTTATGTATTTTTTTCTAGCCTTGGTTAAAGGCAAGTTTGATGAGAATTATTGTGTTAAATTGTACTTATGCTTTTCTTTACTCATCATTCGAGGATGAATGATCCAAGTAGGGTAGAATTAAAATACCCATGGTTTTGATCCCTAGAGATTACCTTAGTTTTGAACTCTCTGGACATCATACAACTTAGGATTTTTAGTCATATGATCTGGGTACGATTTAAGGGGTCTTAGTCATATAATAACCAGTGTGATCTAGGTTGCATTTTGTCCAAGGTATGAGTGGACATCATACAAGTCATATGATGACGATACGAAATAGGTTATAGACTCATATGATTCACAGTATGCCAAGCCATTGGTAGTTTGCCTTGTGTATGGTTTATGGGTACCAATAGTAGGTTTATGGGTACCAATAGTATAATTAGATACGAGTTGGTCCTTGTGGTTACATGTTGGACAATGTTGGAGTCCAAGTTGCTGCCTAGGGTACGAGTAGTGGGTACCACTCATATGTTGTGGGTATAGTTTGCGCAGTGTAGTCGTACCCTCCTGCACACATTTTTCAGCTTTTAAGATGAGACATTTTAGAAATTTCCCACCCCAAAGCACTTAAGATCCCACGTCTGAAAACATATATTAGACTCTCATAACACCCTTTGAAAGATTAAAACACTCTCAATTCTCTCTCAAGGATCTTGGCTCAAGAAAGGCTAGGGTTTGTTCCATACAATCAATTTGGACCTTACAAGGGTGATTTCTCTCAATCTTCTTTGTTATCTAAGGCATGTTACTCTCCCTCATTTTTAGATCAACTAAATTCAAGTCTTAAAGAATGGTTTTCATGATTTAATTGTGGGTATTGTTTGGTTTTGAATTGTATGTTGGGGGTTTTGGTTGCTAATGGATGAATATTGTTTTCCCATATTTTTCTTATGGTTTTCATGTTAAAATTGTGGAATTGAACATTCGGTTTCATGGGAAGGGTCAATTGGTTCTTAGTTTTGGTTTAAGAAACTATATGCCCTCAATATGTTTGTTAAAATGCCTATAAGAATAGTTTTGTCACATAGTTGACTTTTATTGAAACCTTTTATATTTCTTAAATTGGCAATGGAACCGAAATTGGTTTAAACGGTTTTGAATGGATTGAAAAGGCCTTGGTGGCCATAGTTTTGGTTTTATTGAAAATCACCTGGGGTACATGGAAATCCCTTAAGTGTTGGCTAAATGATATTACTTGTAAGCTATAGTCGGTATGACAGTACCACTTTATAATACTTTGGTAAATAACTTTTGGAATTGGTTGGCTGGTTATGTTCTAAGGGTTTTAATTGGGCAATAATTGTAGGCTGTGATAGCTTATATAAAGGTGTGAACGCAAAGGACGGACACTGGAAACTCATGTTCGCTGACATGAGGATTGGTCATGGAAACCTTTTACTTGTGTGGAACACGGGAATCCCCTAAGTTTATACTTGTATATATGTATCATGGAGGGCCAAGGGTACACGGGAATCCTCAGCCCAAATGATATCTCTGGTTCCTGCGGCTACACGGACTAGGCCCCTTCAGGGGTCAACACTGGACCCATATGGCTCATTGGTGGATTATGACGGCAAAGCCACACAAACCCAGGTTAAGGTTTTAAATGCATTCTAAACCTAGTTCCCTTTCTTGGCATAGATTTATTTATATATATATATATGTATATATATATATATATTGATGTAAGGTCAAATGGTTATTTACTTGGTTTTAAATATTGTCATGATTTTATCCATACTCTTGAATACATGCTAGCATTTACCTGCTAACCTATCTTTGGTCATTGTATCCCCATGCGATGCAGGAGCCGGCCATACTAGTACTCCTACTCGGTAACTTGTATTCGGGGATAACTTTGTGTTGAATTGAAGTGGTGAGCTTCCATACTCCAAAAGACTCCATTTCATGTTATGGACTTCTCTTAATACTTTTGTTATTTTCGGGACTTTGTTTTTTCTCTATGATCGGGGAATCAAAGATAGAGGCTTTGTGAGACTACTTTGGGTTGCCATGGGTGGTGTTGATATTCGTGTCATCTTGGGCATTGGTATTAGCATTGGAGCTGACACCGTTTCACTGTATTTGATTTTTGATTGTTCAATCTTGTTATGTTATATAATTGGAATTCATCTTACATCGGGTGTAGGGTGGTTATAATTGGGTATTGGGGGTGGCCTCCAGTCCCGATTGGATTTAGGGCACCCGACACGACTATGCCCTAGTTCGTGTCGTGTCAGCTAAGTTGCAAATTCTACCCTTTAGTATCATAAGCATGCACAAATCTAAATATTTTTGTCCATCTCATTCACAAACTCTTGAGGATTTTCCTCAACCTTTGATCCCATAAAAGTCGATGGGTTTAGTAACGTGAACTGACCAACCCGGGTAACATCTGACGAACCAATAACAGAGCTAGCACTACTTGCTCAATGGGATTATGATGACGCTATTTAAGTAATTATGTGAATAGAATGTCTTAACTAAGCATTGGAAACTTCACCCTAAGGGGATTGGGTATGTGTGGCACCAATCCTAGGAGCTAGGGAAGGACTACTCAGGGCTGGTGGAACCCCAATAGGAGCAGGGGAATCGGTAGTGTGGACCCTATTTCTTGTCCATATTCCATATGTAGGGTGAAAATCCTTAGCATTTTCCCCATCAAAAAATAGAGGTGCTGACTGAATCATTTTTACCGTTAGCTCTTCTGGAGGCATAATTTGAAATGCGAGGAAAAATTAGGAAATAGAAAAATTCACTTTAAACTAGACTCGCTAGCATGAACTAGAATATAAAGAAAGGGAAACATTCCTAAATGTCTTGCATCCTCTTCTTTGTAAGTGTGGGGTTCTAAATACCCATAAAAGGTACTCTACTTCACACAACTCTGTAGATATCCTAGGACCCTGAACATTACTCTGATATAAAGTTTTTCATGACCAAAACTAAGGCCATAGCAGGGATGGTCATTCTAGGTAAATGAATGCCCGAGAAGACCCGTTAGCATAAATATAAACATGTGCAGAAATAGACCCATATAAATGAAGTTCAACTATCTGAAATCGTACTTAAACCAATTCTTATTAATGCAACATCTATCTACAATAGTTTTAAGGCCTCTAACAATCCAAATAAAGAAATCCTAAGCAGGAACATGGCCCCAACGATACTATAAAACAAACATCCAAAGCCTAATAAAAGAAACATAGACCTTCTAGATGATGGAGGGCTCCCAAATTTCTACAATCCAACTGGAATAATCTGCTACTACATAGTACCATAATAGTGTACCTCTAAACTGTAAGACCCCGCAAATTTCTCTCGTAGTCTGAGCCTTAGACCGTGTCAAGTGAAGCATAAATCCGGTCTAAAAAGGTTAAGAAGTGTCTTCCCAAGTGAGAAATATTTTTAACCGTGTAGAATTTCCCTAATATCAAATTTTAGTCATGTAGAGTATTGAATAATCTTTCCATCGATATCAATTTCATCAAAATCCGACATTGGACGAGGAAGTTATGGTCATTTACTTAAAGCAGTCAAAATTGCCCAAGTGCGATGGCCGGGTTAACGAACCTTCGAGCTTGCGATGGATCATCAACAAGCCCATTGCAACCATGGTAATGACGCCCAAGCGTGACGACTAGGACGACGGACCGTCAAGGCTACGATGGACCATCGCTGGGACCATCGCGCTGAGGCAGTGTGGCCTCATCCTGGCCAACGTACGATGAACGATTCGACGGACCATTGAGTTTACGATGGACCATCACTGAGACCATCGTAACCAAGTAAGTGAGTTCTTTTTTTGATCGATGTGCGAAGAACGAACTGACGGACCGTCAGACTTGCAACGGACTGTCGATTCGATCATTGCAACCCCCGTTCAGCATTTTTAACTTGTTTTTAAAAGGGTATTTTGGTATTTTTCCCACTCTTTTTACCCCTTATTTATATCCTATCAAGGCTCAAAACTTCATTTCTCATCTTCAACATCGAGAAACTAGGGTTTCTACAGAATAAAAAACCTTCCTTCTTCTAAAAGAAAAATCAAGAGAAATCAAGAAATTAAGAATCTCTCCAAGTGCTTTCAAGAAAGAGTTTCTCTAAGGTATGTAGATGTTGATTCTTGGGTCCCTTTCATCCAAGAAGCTCAAGAACCTTTTTCTAAAATTCAAAGATCTTATGTTTGTGGGTTTTCATGATTCATGTGAGTTGAAATTGATGTTCATGCTATTATTGAGTTTGATTCATGTTTGTTTGCAAGGTTTTCAAGCTTTGACCCTAGTATGTGATATTCATGTGATGTTCATGATAAAACTTCTTCAAGCTGCTTGTTAAGTGATGTGTTCATGTCAATTAAGTGAAGAGAATTGTTGAATAAGCAAAGCATGCTCCCCATATGTTTGATAAAATACTTATGTGAAGGAATTAGAACTATTATAGAATGTTGACTAGAAATCCCCAATTGTGTGCAAACCTATGCATGTCAAGTTTTTGTTGAAAAGCCTTAGTGAATGAATTGTGATATGATAGCATGAAATTCCCCAATTATGTGTTCTTTGATGAATGCTAAGACTTTAATACATGCCAAGTGTTTGATGCAAGACCTTATTCAATGGAGTATGATAATATAGCATGCCCCCTATGTTATTACCTGTTTAGGATTCCCAAATGCTTCAAGTGATGCCTTAGTGATTGTGATGGTGAATGATTATACATGTTCTTGATTATTAAATAATGGTTAAATTTTACTTTTATGTTATCGAGTACTGGGGGTATTTATACCCGACAATTTAGCTGTTGTCTAGAGCCTGTGTATGTTTTCATGATAATTTTAGTTGAGCCATGATTCTCAGAACTCAGCGAGTTATAGAACTCTGTATTCTTAGAAAGATACAGAATTTAAGAAATCTTAGTAATCTCTGTAATCACCGTAATCTCAGTACCGCTAGTAATCTAGCCTCAGTTCTGTACCCATCTCAGATCTAGTAGTATTCAAGTGTTCAGTTCTAACCTCTCTAGGTAATCGATTACTCTATTCAAAGCTCAGTGTCGTTCAGTTAGATAACTAGATTCAGTAGTATTCCATCATATAGGAAACAAAGTGAATTCAGCTGAACTCAGTTAGATCATTCAAGAAACATGATCAGTATTAGATTCAACTTAGTTTGTGTTCAGTTAAGAAACAGTTGGCAGTATGAGCTAGCACCGAGCGAGGGTAGGGATGGCGGCTCTTCGTCAGAGAGGCAAAGTCGTTACGAGCAATCCCTGAACTCGAAAACTATGTAACCCAGAAGTATACAGGAATCACCCATCAAGAAAGGCTGGTCACCCGTCAGATAGGCTTGACTTCCTGCCAGGGTCACCCATCAGATAAGATTGAACAGAGAGGTCTTTACCCATGGCACGGTATTGATACCCTTCCAGTTGGGGTTATAGGTTAGAGCCCACCAGTTGAGATTTGAGGCATGTCGGTTAAGTGACTACTTCCTACAGTTGCAGTTTTAGTATCAATCTTTAGAAATTAGGACTGTCAGATACAGTTATCTATCTCAGTGAGGAACTCAGATAGTTCCATTGACTCATGGACCACCCTTCAGATAGGCTTGGTCCCATATAAGTTATTCATTATCAGATCTAGAGATCACCTCTTAGATAGGCTTGATCTCAGTCTCAAATTCAGTTGAGTATTCCTATTTTCAGATCTAGAGATCACCCATCTGATAGGCTTGATCTTAGTCTCAGATTTAGTTAAGTATTCTTGTTATCAGATTTAGAGATCACCCATCAGACAGGCTTGATCTGAGTCGCAGATTGAGTTGAGTAATCTCATTATTAGATCCCAAGATCACCCGTCAGATAGGCTCGATCTCAGTCTCAAATTCAATTGAGTATTTTTTTTATCAGATCTAGAGATCACCCATCAGATAGGATTGATCTCAGTCTTAGATTCAGTTGACTATTCTTGATAGTAGATCTAGAGATCACCCGTCCGATAGGCTTGATGTCAGTCTCAGATTCGGTTGAGTATTCTTGTTTTCAGATTCAAACTTGATCTTTTTTTCTCATTGATAGTAGATTCCAAAATCATCTGATAGAGAGTTTTGATCTTTGATGCTGTCAGTCGAGAGTAGAAAGCTCAAAATTCAGTCAATGACGTAAGTATATTTAGTCAATTAGCTTTAGTATCCTCAGATTCCGAGATCACTCGCTAGATAAGACCGATCTCAACTCCAGTACTCAATTATCGATATCAAATAATTAAGTTGTTTAGTATCTCAGTATTAGTAGCGATTTCAGATGACAGTAATGCAATGTCCGAATTTTAGTATTCAGAGTCGTGATGGTTGTAGTTATGGTTGGGGCATTCACGCATATGTTCTCATTCAGTACTCTTATGATTGTTCAGTTAATTAATTATTCATGTATAATCCTTTGCTTTTAGCCTTACCTCGTCTACGTACTTGGTATATTCTCGTACTAATGTATTTGAGCTATGATGTTTTATTTGAATCCATAGGTTCAGAGGCACGAGATCCAGAGTACCCTTAGTAGCTCAGTCCTAGTCAGCAGCAGTAGACATAGCAGTGAGTCCTCTTCATTCGAGGATGATCCTTTTATCATTATTGCATAAGATTTTGTTTATTTGCAAAAGATGGAGTTAGTTGGGGTCATATCCCATCAACTTCATAGCTCAGACAGTTTAGAGGCTTTTTGGACAGATATATTAGTATTTAATTTTAAATTTTGAGTATTTTTAGATGTTTTGAACCTTATGGCCAGTTTCTGCATTTATTATCTATATTATGTAGTATTCAGGTACTGATATTAGTCTAGTGTTAGCTTGTGGTCCTTCGGAATCATAAGCACTGTTTGACGTTCCGATTCCAGAAAATTGGGTTGTTACTTGAACCTACATCATAAAATGATGTAGCCACCCAAAGGAAGTTAATACGGGGAATATATTGGTATATAGAACACTTAATAAGACAGGAAAAGGTTTTTAAAGGTATGAATATAACATACATTTAAAAATTAAAACTATACGGGAAAATATCATTTGCAATTCCAAGTAAAAGAAAATCATACTTCTACTCTTTAATTCCAAACTAGATGGCATCACCGAATTTAATTAAACACCACAGGCTATATTGGTCCGATCAATGCTTGATCGACAAAGCCCCAACCCATGTTTTCCACATTAATAGCGATTTAAAACATTATGGACACTAATCATCCTCATAGAGGAAAACATAAGGTCATCCAATCAAGGATCAATCATCCCTATATTGGAAAAACACAAGTTTCTGGTGTAAAGCCACTTGGATTCATCCCTTTTGGTTAACCATTTAATTCTTTTTAAGCCTAAATTTTAGCTTTTTGACACCATTAGACATTATTAAAACAATTTCCTTTCCATTAAGGGCATAGACCAATAGTGTTATCATCATAACAAGACTAGCAAGTCATCTATTCCATTAGACATTTAACTATAAGGTCCATTTTAATAGTATCATGCCCAATATCTTTATTATAAAACTTTACATTATAGATTCCTTTACTCTTCATTTGAAAATATGATCGTTATTGAATTCATCACAACAACTTAAAACAATTTCACAATATAGTATACTCTAATGACACAACGAACAAAAAACAATGTTATTTCTTGTTCAGATTGAAACTTCCAAAAGACTCGATATTCATTGCTTAAATGATTTATACTTTCAATATTTAATTTCAAAAAACAAGAGTCCACCATTTTAAAATAGTCATTTTAGTTTGAAATCCCCAAACTCGTGTTTTAATTCCACCCTTAAAGTAAAGAGGGGAGTTTAACATAAAGTTTTATAATGGAACTCCTAACCCTAGCTTCAAATCAGCAACTGAATAATATTTATATGATAACTTAAATTAATAATTTATAAAGTAATAAAAATAGGGAGTTTTCAACATGCCTTCTAATGGAGAGAAATTGAATAAACCTTGAATTCTTGACCTTAAAGCTTTAACCCTAGTTGATTTTCCTCTTAGTGTTTCGGGGAAGAGTAAAATAAGTTTTTGGAGAAATTAACACGTAATTATGGTTTTAAGGTAATTTAGAATAATTGGGGGATTGTTTTTAATCTGGGAAAGGATCATAAATCCCTTAAAATATGAAATAAAAATAAATCAGGTCAGGCTCGGGGGGTTGCGGCCCTTCCCCCTCCCCCTCAATAGTGGAGCATGTTTCCAGGATATGTGTTGCCAAGGTGGAGTCATTCTAGTAGCTCCTCTCGAATTGGGGCATTGCGCAAACTCAAGTCAGGGCCTCCCTCAGCACGATAATAGCCTCTTTTCGATGGTAAAACTTCTGTTGACGTACCAAAATGCATCCTAAATGATTTATATTCAATATATCGGTCATATAGGTACATTTTTAGGCTCTAAAAGACATGAAAGCATATACGATGTTACAGATTCTATCTATTTTACTACTTGTTCTCTCTTGGCTTTTTATTTAAAATTTAGTCACATCCATGACTTTAGTTTACATTCTCGAACTTTATTATACTTTTATTGTAATTTATCTCAGTTGGCCAATGATGACTAAAGAGTATTCATGTACTTTGGTACTCATACTATACTTATGCGTCTTTTTCTGATACAAATTCGAGCACGAGTTACTACTGTTGATTCTTCATTTGTGCTTTATTTTGGGGATTCGAAGATAGGGTGAGCTTGTAGAGCCGGTGATGATTCTCTTTCCTTCTACTAATTGAGGTAGTCTTTACTTTTTTTGATACTATCTGTGTATTTGATACTATCTAGTACTCTATTTTTGGATTTAACGGCAACCTTACTAGGTCATGGATATACTTTTACATATTTTCTTCTTCTTTTTGTCGTTTTATTAGTTTATTTATATATTTAGCTACTTAGTACTTCTATTGCATGTCTAAATTATGTATTCTTTTATCTTGTGTTATTTAGCCCTTTACTTGTAATTCCATCTATGATTGGGCTTATCTACTGATGTGTTAAAAGAGGTTCTGTTATGACTTGAGAAATCGAGTTGTTACACAAAAGATATAGGAGCTTCTCATACATGGAAAAAATGTTGGAGGTGAAAGAAGAGGTGGAAAATAATATATGAATGCCAAATAAAATTAGGGAAAAGTAGTTTTTAGTTTGATAGTAAAAAAAATATAAGGTTCCTTATACTTCACAAAAGAACAAGGAGGACGAAAGGAAGAGTTGGAGGTTAAATAGTTTATCAATGATGGGGAGTCGAATAGACAAAAGCTTATAGATCTAATTTCTTAGGAAATGAATGCTTATATTGTGGAAAGTGTTAGTGAAGAGAGAGAATTCGATAAACATTAGTGGATGGGTAAATATAGTGGACTTCATAGTAAAGTCTTCATATGAGTTCATGAGACTAAAAGGAAAAGGACAATTGATGGAATAACATTTGGAGTAGAGAGGTCCCTTTTAAGATTAATTTTCTATTATGGAGGAGTTAAAAAGGTTGAATTTCCACTGAGGACAATATTAAAAGGATAAGGATTAACAATGTATTCAGATGTTATTGTTGTGAATCCTATGTTTAGGAAACTATGAACATCTTTTTCTAATAGCTCCCATAGCCAGTTATAGAAGCGGTTTGGTTCTTGTGAAGGTCCAATTATGTAAAGTATTACAACGAGCAATCACAATATGGTCGGATGCTACTAGCAAGCCCGAGGTAAAACAGATCGATCAGGACTTTCTATCCATATTTATGTGGGGGCTATGGAATCAAAGAAATGCCGGGAGACATGGAAAGGATGTGACTTTTTATAAGCTACAATGTGAAAACCCTATATACTAGCTTGTAAAAATGACGTATCCTTGGATTTATATCCCAAAAAATTGGTAAGGAATACTAGGGGTGCTACAGAATTATAGGCCTAGCTTTATTACTACACAGTGACATGGGAAAAACCGCAAGTACGGAGGATAAAGTACAATATGTATGGAGCAAGTAGAGAAAATCCTGGGGATTGTACATATTGTTTTTGTTTGAGGAAGGATTTGGAGAATCTATTGTATAAAGAAGAACAAATGTTAAGATATGGAACAAATATAGAAGTAGAAACAATAGCCATCCCAAAATCACTCAATCGTAAGAGAAAAAACATCGATGGTGTAACAGTGGAACAAAATTCACAAACATTAATTAACATGAGAAGAAGGGAATGGAAGATTCCATGGAAACTAATAGAGATGATTAAGGACATTCAAGAACTCCTACGATAACACAGTTAAATATTAAGCATGTTTCAATGAGACATATCAATTAACATATGCAAAAAGAGGCATACAATCAACAAGAAGTATTGCAGTGTCACCCATTAAATCAACTATGCGTGGAATGCAGGAGTATATTAAATGCAAATAAGACATAGATACAAACACTAATGTCACCACCAAATTTCTCAAGTCATGACGGCCCCAACCTTATTCTACTAGTAGGCAAGCCAAGTCATATACCAGAATGATGGGTAACGTCTAACGAGCAAAAACCAGAAAAGACCAGATATAATGATAATAGTAGTAATAATAAGCGACAAAATAGAAAGGAAACATATAAAGTATATCAAAATGAGAGAAGGAAAAGGACCAAAATATATAAATGAATACCTCCCTAGACTTGATAAGGTCTGTACTAGAGACACTACTAAAATATAACCAGAGTACTAGAATGAATCCAAAACATACACAATATATACAAGAATCATGAGTACCAAAGATTAAACTGGAATAGATAGTGAAGGATTAGCCTTGATGACAACACGCTCACTCTTCTTTGAATCAGTATTAGAAATTAAGAATCACGTCAACGTCGGCTACTAGTACTCGAATCTACATTAGGGTAAATATGCAGAAGTGTAATATGAGTACCAAACCACTAGGTACTTAGTAGGCATCATCGGTCGACTGGGCTCAATACAGGAAAGGTATAACTAAAATTATAGGGTGTAGTCTATGTCCATAGAAAATAAGGATAGAAAGGCAAAGAACTATCATTCGATGCAAATGTGCTAAAGTAATATGTAAAAGAAATACATGAAAACAATAATGCACTAAGAAAAGGCAAATTGAACACAACCTAACTTGGCCCCATAATCCTATCAGGCACACTAAAGAAGACAATTAACCCTACTACGCCCCCATAAGCTGGTGGGACACAGAAGAAGTAATTTTAAGGAAAAATCTAAATAATTGAATACTGAACCAATGCTATGAAATCATAGTCTCCCTCCAAATATGCATCAATCTCAGACATGTGCCAATGTTTAGTAACAAGAGGGCAAACACAAATCTTGAGCCTGTAGTGGCGGATAATAAGAAGTGTCTATATAACTAATTCTAATCGAAAATAGTGTGTAATAACGAGATACCACATACATGATATACAACAAAACTCATAATCTTATGTTGTACTCAAACTGGAACTCAAAGGAACCACATCTCCCCAAAAAAACAATAATCAGTACCAAAACTCCTAGATCATCATGGCCAAATGTTGGATTCGAACAAAACTTATAGTGATTATACCTAACTATAAAATTAAAATCCAAACCATACTATAAATGATGCCAAGTTGAGCCAAACTTCACAAACAGTGATCGAAAAATACATGCTAACCCTAAATAATAATTAAAATAAATTTAAATAACCATTTGTATAGCTTAGTTATAAAGATTTTGTAACTCAATACTACATACTAGGATCATAAATACTATATCATACTAAAAGATAACAGAATCGAAATTTACTAGAACAAGGTCCTAATAAAAAAATAAGGCAATATATCTATCATACAATTTGTAAATTACAACTACCTTCCCAAAACTAGCATACATGCACACAATTATGGTAGATAATCTCAAACTAAAGATAGTGTAAGCCTAGCCTAACTGGACGTCAAAGCTAAAAGCCCCCCCGAGAAGCATCCAGATAGTGTCCTACTAGAACCTAAGCTTGAAAAATTTGTTGTAAATAATTTACTTTCTTTTCTGTGATTGAATATATTATTAAAATTTTCCCTACCAATTATACTATTTATATGTATCAATATAATCTATATGCACTATATTAATGTGTATAAGGTTCATAGTTTGATAAAAAATGAACATTAGATTCTTTTTAAGAGGAAAAGGTATAGTTGAAATCATGAACTTATACACAATATATATATGGATTTATATATGTACCATGATAAAAGTCATCTACCTAACTTTGAAATGGCAACATATGGCAAACTATGGTCATGCTAATACTTAACTCTAATGTTTGATGGGCATTCCTCCATTTCCATAGTGAGTGATGTGTCCATAAGAAATTCATTGATCAACTTTGTATATGTTCAGGTATTGCATAGGTTTGTGGTAAAATAAATATAATATTTTAAATATACCATAATAGAAAATTATTTCTAATAAAATCTCTATTATAATAATAATAATAATAATAATATTTGTATGTATATAGATTCATTATCTCCGCTTAAAATATTAATAAGTTATAAAACTATTTATAAAATAATATATATGTATACAGTATATAAAGAATTTTATACATATTAAAAATATTTTAGAAGGGCAACAAATTATATCTCTACCAAATGCCAATTTAGATTAAATATTCCATAATATATTTTGTATCATTAAAATTCTCAAACGAACCACTCAAAAAATGAGTTGTCAGTCCCAATAAGTCATAAATAACTTGGGGTAGTTTTAAGAAAGAACTACACACCAAAAATGCATGAAAATGATGGAAATGATCGTGAGGGTCATTACCACATACACTACTAAAAGGACTTTCATCTGCGATTGTTAAGGCTAAGAAAATATCTGAAGACTCAAACATATAGGGATATTGGGCCTGCATATCACGCTCGGTCTCCCTATTATCCTTCTTAACTAGATGCTGACACCACTGAACCTTAACTACAGGAATGTCCTTGTAGAACAACCATCTGATATCTCTGGCCAAAATGGATACAACTTCTCTACTAATGCCTATCTCTCTGCCAACTAAATTAAGTCCCATCGAAGCATCTGCAACTCATCTTGAATGTACTATCGCAACATAGATAAATAAAATATTAGGTGGATGGTTGAAAAGGTAAGAGTCAATATCAACACATAAGCTACCTCTCTAACTGTCTGCAAAATCTCAAAGTGTCTAATATACTAGGGGCTACGCTTGACCCGCCTCCCAAACTTCATCACGCCCTTCATGGACAATACTCATAGAAAGACCCTATCATAAACTCTGAAACTTAATGGATAATGTATCCAATTTTCATAACTTCTCTATCTACTCTGAGCTACTCGTAGTGTGTACCAAATCACCCAAATGTGGTTCAATAACTCATGAAGAAAATCTGTGCCATGAGGCCTAGCCTCAAAAGTCTTGAATCAACCAATAGGAGATTGTCATCTTCTATCATACAGTACCTTAAATATGCATATTTGCATACTCAAAATAATGTAGTTATTATATGAAAAACTTTGCCCAAGTTAGATAGTGGTCTCACAGACCCCCAAAATCTAACACACAAGTGCAGAGCATGTCCTCCAAGACTTGAATCATTTTCTTTGACATCTCATCTATCTAGGAATGAAAGGTAGTGCTAAGGTCAACTTGGTTGCCCAACTCCTCCAAAAATATCCTTAAGAAGCTAGAAGTGAACTAAGAGCCTCGGTATGAAATAATGGACATAGGTACCCCGTGTAAATGAACCACTACCTGGATATAAACACGGGTTAACCTTTGTAGGAAACTTAAATATGGATAAAATGTATTGATTTGGTCAATCCATCAATGATGACCCAAATATTATCAAAACCATATTAAGTGTGAGGCAATTTATCTATGAAATCTATAGTAACTCACTCCCAGTTCCACTCGGGAACGGGTAGCAGCTGAAGCAATCTACCAAGCCTCTAGTTCTCAACCTTTAACTGCTGAAAACAAAGGTATCAATCCATAAATCCTTCTCTATTTCTCCATATATTACTCCACTAGTAATTTTTCCTTAAATACCTATACATCTTAGCTATCTCAAGGTTAATAAAGTATCTGAAGTTATAAGCCACGGGAAGAATAAATTGAATCAAATCTCCAACCCCTAGAACACAAATACAACCACCAAATCTTAGGACATTCTCAGAATCTAAGGTATCACTCCTAGAATTACCTCTTAGTACTTACGCTTGAATGCTACGAAGACTGATATTCTCAAATTGATGACCTCAAATCTTCTCCAACAATGTTGATCTGGCCTCAAAACTAGCTGTAATCCTTTGAATGTGAAAAATATACCCAAAAAACCCATCAAGTTAGCTAAAGAATGGATGCCCAAAATCAATGACCTGAGAAATTAAAATGAAGGCTAAGATAGTCATACTCACTGACTTTCAACTCAAGGCATCTTCTACCACATTCACCTTGTCTAGATGGTATAGAATAGAGATATCATAGTCCTTCAGAAACCCAATCCATTTAGGCTGCCTCGAATTAGGCTCCTTTAAGGTTATAATATACAATAGACTGTGGTGATTGTAAATATCTCATAGCAAACCCCATTCAAATAATGCCTCTAAATCCTAAGTCCAAATACTACTAGTTCTAACTCCAAGTCTTGAGTGGTGTAGTTATGCTCGATTAGGGATTTCGATACTAGTATTTCAACAATCCATAAAACTATCACACATGGATTCTTTTGAATACCTCACGGGTGTGATCAACCAATCATACCAAAGCCACCACTGGACATCCCTATTTCTAAGATGATGCCCAAGATATAGCAATTCCACAATTTATCCTTATTTCCAAGACAACAAAAAGGGAATAACTATTATCTATCTTATTATTCACAAATTCTGATGTCACATTCATCTCTTTTTCAAGGATGATGTAGGATCTAGACTACCTACATCCCTTTTTAAGGATGATCTAGTCTACCTACCAAAGAATTCCATTTTGTAATCAAGCATTTGTAAAACCCAACAACATGAACTAATAATTAGAGCTAATAATCACAACCAATACACACTTGTACCCTGTTCTAACATAACCCCAAGAGGAAGAACTAGCAACTCATAAGATTAGTAGGTAAAGATATTCAAAAATCTCCATCAATTTTATATATTGAGAGATAAAGATAATGCAAATCCAAACTTTAAGGTTCAAAAAATCTTCAATGCAAATTGTCAATCCTCCACTTAAAATCTACTCTAATGTATTCCTCACCCTAAAGTTAGTACAAAGTTGTTCCCTTCAAAATTGGAAACTAGATATTGGGAAAAAGTCTCAAAAATTGGAGATTATCTTCAATGAGATTGGGTTGAGCCTCTAAAGGAAAACTAGGAATAACTCATGTGAAATTACAAGGCTTCCCTTGGGCAAAAATCTCGGATTGCCATGATCATTGGTACCTTTCCACGATCACAGCGGCCACGATCGCGGTAAAAACCTTGCGATCATGGTAAATTGAACAGGCTTGACTAGTTCCAATCACAATCTGACGATGGCAATTATGGTAACTGAGGCTTGTTTATGCTTTAGGCCTTCTAGCTATACTTTCTTTCTCTTTTTTTATTCTTTTTAGCTCAAATCCACATCTGTCCATCTCAGAACCTGTATGCTAGCAAAATATTGAAATTTGTGCATTTAACGACAAATGTCTTATTTATACATTCAAATCATGGTAATATGCATGAATGTTGAGTGCAAATGCATGGTAAATTCACCACTCATCAATACTCCAACTTAAGGCTTTGTTTATCCTCAAGTAACACTACCTCTTACCATGAGAAAAAAAATATTTATGCCCAAATTAAATGACCCAATGATCATAATGACTTCAAGCTTAGTTACTACCACAAGTAGCTCTTCAAACATGGACAAAGCTATTCTCCTGACACCCCTCAACATAAAATGCAATATTCAAGTATGAAAAAGACTTCAAAGAGAAACCATGCGATAATTACCAATACTCTAGAAGCAACCCACCTTTGCCCTCAACTAAACTATACTCCTTTTGCCTCATTTTTTTGGAGATGACAAAACCACCCGCCACAACTTGTTTACATGTCTCTTTACAAGGAGGAAAATTCCACATACCATCTTATCAAGTACGCAACAAGGAATTTAAGTGTAAACTCTCTCTCTATTAAGAATTTTCAATGCTAACAAGTACCATGTCATAGGCTTGCCCTTATTTTCAATCGCCACTATAATGAATTTACTTGGTTGGAAATCATGAAGGGCTTTTTGAGGTTGTAGCATAGATTTAGGGTAGGGTAGGATATTATTTAGGAATAACATAGCTAAACCCTCTCTCAACTTCTGTATCACACACTTCCATCCTGCATTTAACCATAGTCCACTTTTTTTCTTTGCACATGTGCCTACTTTATTTCCTCGGTTCACACATTTTCTTTTTATTTTTTTCTTGCATCCTTTGTTGTTATATTTCCTTTGTTGGATCCTTTCTTTTTATTATTTATTTTTTTCTCAATGATCAAGCCCTTAGGTACTCACTCACAACTTTGTGACCCAAAGTTACCTCTTCAAATCTTCACCACCCCAACATAGGTTTTTAATCACAATTTTAAGTTCAAGGAGGGTAGGGTTCAAAAGAGAGATCAAAATTAAAAGTCTCACGACTTACAATGTGTTTGCCAAAGAAAAGTCCAAAGGCTCAAAGTGGGTAACTAGGGATAACATCTATGTAAGGGTAGGCTTCTTAGTCTAAAGTGGACTTCCAACTTCATAAAGATGGCCTAAGATCATCTCACCAACCAGCTACAGTAAAAAATAGTCTTGAGAGACTAATAAGAAAAGTTCTAGATGGTACAAGTACACATAAGATTTGGATAAACAAGATCACCACACATGGCATACAAAAATACCAAGGAGGATCAATTGCCCCTCCCACTATAGACAATAAATAGAGTATCTACCAATTTTCATAGTCAAAATTTTGGAGTCACAAATAGAGAAAAAGTTTTGTTACAAAGCCAAATACGTCCATGCCCTTGATTTTTGAAAAAAAATTGGATGGAAGGGGATGTTTCCTTTGTATTTGACCCACGCATAATTTTCTAATTATGGTACCAACTCAAGTCTTCATCTCATAGTTTGACTTTCATACGGACAAACCATATGGCTATTCAAACTTTTCCATAGGTAAAAGAGCGATCCCAAATTCAAAATGACAATGGTATGCAGACTTACCTTACATTTGTGACCTCAATGCCATGGGTACTCAAACTTCTCTTGCATCGATGGCTCAAAACCCAATCACGACACTTTTTCCTTAAGAATGTCATCACTCAATCAATCATAGGGAAATTCTCTTTGAATATCATCATAAATAGAACAAAAAGAAACCTAAAAACAAAATAGTAAATATTTAATGAAATGTGGGCACTATTGATTGCCCAAAAATTACAACTCAAAAACCAAATAAAAATATCCAAGTCAACATAAAACATCCTTAAAACATCCACAAATAAAACATAGAACATCCAAAAATATCTCACTATCACCAATCATATGTACGAAGTAAAATACAAACAGAAAAATTCACCCCAAACTAACATCTTGCAGTATCCTAACCGTATATTCAAGTAACCAATAAAAAGGGAAAAAAAGTGCTCCCTGTATCTGAATCATAAGTTGCTATCTCCCTTACACTTTGCATCAGCTTCATCACCCTCAGTATTAGACCACTCATATGGTGCTTCATATCACACTAAGCTCTCGTAAAGGCAGTTACTCCTTAGGTTTGAGCACTTTGAAGATTTCCTTCACCCCTTTCAACATATTGGTAAAGAATTTATCATTCTTCTTCTCTCTCTCCACCATCTTCTCATGTGACTCCTTGAGGTCTATATATAACTATACCAATGTTGAATAGGCTCTCTCCAGTCTAGTAATAGTGGCTTCCTATTTTTTTGGTCCTTCACGTTCACTTCATAATCTGGATGATCTGTATATGAAAGGTGGGCAATGGAGGAATCCTTTGGTCCCTGAGGTAACTTGGACACTAATTCTTTGATCACCCGTATCTATCCTGAGATCTCATCAAAGGGTTTGCCAAAGATGGTCTACAGGAGTCTGTGTCCTCCTGGGTCGACTTGCCTAAGTTGATCTTTCTCTTTTTTCTTTGACCAGGTGCACCCTCACCCTAAATTTTGAGTGGAAAGATGCTAGTATTTTAAATGACTTGATTCCAACCTTATGTGCAAAAACTATTAAACCAATTAGTATTTTTATAGATTATAGCACCTTAGATGATGCCTTTACACTTGATATCTTCTTATACTACCTCTTTGCTTATGATGATATCTATGCTAGTCTTGGATTTGCTTTATGTAAGGGTAGGATATTTGTTTGTTGGTCCACTTGGAGTTACAATGCTATATGGCTTTTGTGGACCTTTGTAGTTATTGTACCTCATGATGTTTACCTTAGCCATGTCATTTTTTATGCTTGTGGTAGGTGTTTCATGATCATAACGGGGGATAGTTGGTTATATTCCAATAGTGTACCCCCTTGGCATGTTTACCTAATTTTTAGTACTAATGCTAACCTTTCTATCACGAGGATTGTGTGCTTGTTTTTTCCTCTCTTTTGTTTTTCAAGGTGCGAATTTGAGGAAAAATTCCTTTCAAGATGGAGAGGATGATACAATTATAAAGAGCATAAAAGAGTACAAGGTATTTTCAAAGGTTCAAGCTTCAGAATTGGCAAGTATTTGGAGCCTTTTAAAGCCTTGGCAACTTAAAGGAGGAGAAGGGAACCATTACACTCAAGAGGCGCCATACTTGAAAGAAAAGATGGACCCTGCACACTATAATTGGTCCTTAACCACAAATATATCTCATTTATATAGTAAAATAATGGTAGTGTTCACAAATGTTGAGTTCAAATAAGTGGTAAATTCACCACTCATCAAGTCTGTAGTAAAGCAAGCACTGGCAGCATTGGGAGTGTCTTCCAATGAATCTAATCAAGATGAGAAGTCTATAGATATCTCTATGGAAGACGACGAAGATAATCCTAATATCTCTAATTCCTTGTTTGCCTTTATGGAAAACTCAAAAATGAAAAAGAAAAAGAGGTAACTCTTTCTGATATTAAGGATAATCTAGATAATTACACTGCTAGAAAGATAAAAAGTCATGCTAATGTCTTGATTGACTCTATATGTGAATCGACTACTGAGAAAAATATGCTAGAGGAGAAAGTAGAAAATCAAGAAAATGAATTGATTACCTTAACTCTTCAGATATCTGTAACTGGAGAAATGGTCACTAAATTGAATTTTGAAAATCTAAATTGATGAGTCAACTGAAGAAGGTAAATAACTTAGATGGTAAAGGAAAGATGGAAGCCTCAAGGCTTCAAAATGATCTTAAGGAAAAATTAAAGGATTCATAAAAACACCTTATGTCAGCACTTCACAGGAATGAAGAGTTAGAAAGAGATCTGGTCTATTTGAAAGAAGAGCTTAATAAATCTCTTGAATAGACTACTTTTTCGCAGATCCTTTCTAATTTGACTAGTCAAGGTTTTAAAGATGGTAGAGGTCTAGGCTATCAAGGTGAATTCCAACCTGTTGGTTCTAAAAGAAAGGATGCTCATCAAGTTAGAAGCAAAAGGCACAGACTCATGTACACTCAATGTGGAAGACACAAAAATTTGAAAGAAAGATGTTAGCACTGGCTTAAGGCTAAATTGAGTAGTTACTGAATACATTCAGCAGGAGAATGAACATCCTAAGTGCTGGAAGTCTCTGAAAAAAAGGTAAAGAGGAAGCTATCACTACCTAAATGGGCTAAGAATAATTTGATCACATCAGTATCCTCTCATTAGGAACTTAAAGTTAAGTAGTTTCACAAATTCAACTTATGATCATGATTCTAGGCATGAGGAAGGGGATTGAAGATAGAAATAGCTCATTGATCAAAGTACTTCAAAGCTTAATGATTAAATGTACATACCCAAGGGAATAACTTTGGAAGTGGGAAAATATGGCAAGCACAGATTTGAAAATTCACCCAAAAAAAGGGACCTGGTCCTATCTCAGGTTATTACCTATACAGGATGCCTTAATAATCATAAAATGTTATCTAAAAAGGGTCATATGTCTTTCTTTCTATGCAACAATTAGTCAGTTCATTTTAAACTATGATGCTCCCTTATGAATTAAACTTTATTTACTAAAAGAATTCATGGTTTACTCATGTTTTTACTCATATGATTGATCTTAAGAATTAAGTTTTAGCGTTTTTGACATGAAATATCATAAGTAGGTAAATGTACATGATTATAGTATGATTTACTAGGTTTATTACAAAATTCAAACTTATTAGTTAAGATTCAATATGAAATCGCATATGTACATACGGATATGAAAAAGAAAAAGGAGCATATTGTGGTTTTCAGACTTAAAATCTCATATTCTTATTTTATGGTGTATTTAATTTATGTTATTAGAAACATTATGATTAGGGAGTAGGATCTATCACTGCGGGGTAGGGATTTAGTGTATCCTTGTAACGCCCCGAGTTTGGTACCCCGGATGCTACACGGTGCTCATAATCTCCAAGGACCACAAGCTAACCCTTTTCTGATATCTGTAATTGAGCACTGCATAATATACTAAAATAAAGGCGGAAGACTGGTGGAAACTTGCCATAAGGTTCAAATAATGAAATAAAACTAAATAAGGTTTAACAATATCAAAACTAAAACATCTGTCTGAACAACTAGTCTGAAAGCCTCTAAACTATCTAAACTGCGGAGTTGGGGATCGAAGTAACTCCGTCTACTAGAATACTGAATCTAATGCAATAATAAAATAAATATTATCCTCGAATGATGAGGACTCGCTGCTATCAACCACTGTTAACTGAATCTAGACTACTAAGGGTGCTCTGGCTCTCGTGCTTCTGAACCTATGGCATAAGACACCATAGCGCAAGAGAAAAGCATGCATCACTACGAGAGAATGTATTGGTATGCTAGATGAGGTAAGGCTAAATGAAAGGGCTTACATGCACGAATAGTAATGACTAAATAATCTGAGTATACTAAAGGAGGATACATGCATGAATACATAAACTATAATTGAAATCATAGTGACTCTGAATACTGAGTTCTGAATACTGAATTACTAATATCTGAGTTTACTAATACTAGGATACTAAATAACTGAATCTACTAATGTGGATATCTGAGCTTACTGATACTGATTTACCATATCTGAGATCAATCTTATCTAGTGGGTGATCTCTAATATCTGTTGGTAATGATAATGATTAACTGTACTTGATATCAGTCCTATATAGTGGGTGATCCTTGAATATACTGATAATAAATATGATTGACTAAATATGAGATCAGTCCTATCTAGCGAGTGATCTCTAAATCTATTAAGGATGATACTAATTGACTATATCTAACAGTCCTGAATCGGAGCTACTGAACTGAATTCTATTACTGAGACTGATTCTGAAACTGAGATTGTGGAAAGTAATCATCTAACCGACATGCCCCAAATCTGAACTACTAGGGTCTAACTTGTAACCCCAGCTGGAAGGGGGTCAGTATCGTGCCACGAGTAAAGACAACTGCTATGAAGTCAATCCTAATCTAGCGGGTGACCCCTAAGATCAGTCCTATACTGGCGGGTGATCCCTGAGTATGCCAGTCCTATCTAACGGGTGACATCTCATAACCTATGTTGGCTATGTAGTTTTGGAACTTAGGGATTTCTTCTAGGGATATCAGTCCTATCTAATGGGTGAGGCCCTATACCTAGGCTCACTCGATGCTAAAGTCTACTCCCAACTAAAAGACTCTGAACTAATTCTTAGACTGTACTAGGCTGAGCTGAATATATTACTGATCGTACTGATTAACTGAGTTAAGCTGAGTACACTGAACTGAAGCTAGAATGCTAATGATACTGAGATTACTGAGATTTTCTAAGTTCTATAACTATCTAAGAGTACTGAGTTTTGTAACTGAATGAGAGTACTACTAATCATGGCGTGACTAGGATTATCATAAAACTGAAACTGGATCTAGCCAATTAGCTAAGTGGTCGGGTATAAAACACCCCCAGGACTCAATAACATAAATAATACTAGACAGGACTACTAGTACATAACATGGCAATAGGCTATTATTCACAATACATTCAATGAGACATCTCTTCAGGCACTTGGAAATCATAAATATGTAATCATATAGGGAGGCATGTTATTGTCTCATAAGTCATTCAATAAGGAATACACATGAGCAGGAATGCATACAACATAGCATAATTCATTCACTACGGCTTTTCAAAAAATACTTGGCATGCATGAACTTATACATAATTGGGGATTTCTTGTCAACATGCAATAATGACTCTAATTCCTTCACACAAGCATTTTATCAAACATATGGGGAGCATGCTTTGGTTATTCAACAATTTCTACACCTAATTATCAGGGACAATCAATCAACACACAACTTGAAGAGGGTTTATCATGAACATTACATAAATATAACATACTAGGATCAAAGCTTAGAACTTTGTAATCAAAACATGGATTAAAACTCAACAACAATATGAACTTCAATTTCTATTCACATAAAGCATAAAAAAACTCATAAATCTATAAATATTGAATTTAGAAAAGGAATCTTGAATATCTTGGGTGGAAGAAACCCAAGAATCAACATCTAACATACCTCAAAAGCTTGAATCTTGGAAGATAACTAACATTTCTTAAACGTTCTTGGATTGGGGAACACAGATCATAAGTTAGCTATTATTATCATGTCCATAACTAATGCCATAACAAGATCCACAATGGTCATACATATATACATTTACACCATTCTAAAAACAAAATTTTGGAAGGGTTTCATTTATTCTCAAAATCAACAAAAAAAATATGACAACTGCCCTAAATACTTAAAAATCTCCTAATCAAACAAAAAATTAAAAAATAATACAAAACAAAACACATCACAACACAAATTTTAACCTAGACATGCCGATTCTATAATCATATCATGGCCAACAGGAAAAGAAGCACAATAATAAAAACCTGCGACAACTATGGTATATTCCACCCCAACTAAAAGATTCTGAACTATCCCCAGTACGTGTAAGTAATAGAAAGCAAGAGAATGAGGACGTACCTGGGATGCACTAGGCGTCTGTATCATCATAACAAAAATCTCCATATACCTTGGGTTTCCTCCCAAGCAGCGCCAGATTTATTATCATGACACAACTCAGTTGACTTGGCTACTCAGACTTTGCCAAGGTCCAGCTCAACACAGACTTTTACTTCTTTAAGGCTTCCTATATAATGATTCACCCATTTCCCATTCACCTTAAATGGGATTTCACCATCATACTTTATCTCTATAGCACTATGTGGGAATACCCAAACCATGGTGAATGATCCATACCACCTTGACTTCTGCTTGAAAAAAAACCAGTAAAGTCTTGAATTATAAAATAATACCAAATCACCTGGCTCAAACTCATATTTTTAATTTTCTTATCATGATACAACTTCTTTCTTTCTTTGTGTATGGAAGAACTTTCATAAGCACAGAGTCGGAATTCATCCAACTCATTTATCTTGCCCAATATTGACCTAGTTACATTATACCACTCAAAATTTAGCCTTTTCAATACCCATAGTACCCTATTCTCAAGCTCGACTTGCAAGTGGCATGCATTTCCATGTACGAGCTGATATGCCTCAAGCTCGACTTGCAAGTGGCATGCATTTCCATGTACAAGGTGATATGGGGAAGCACCTATGGGAGTTTTATAAGTTTTCTAGTAGAGCTACAATGCATCATCCAACTTTCTAGACTATTCTGCCGTGTTGACATTCATAGTCTTCACTAATATGGACTTGATCTCTCTATTGGAGACCTCAACTTGTTCATTGGTCTAAGGATGGTAAGTTGTTGCCACTTTATGCCTTACACCATATTTATCAAGCATGGACTTAAATAGATGGTTGTAAAAGTGTGACCCACCATCACTAATAATAGCACATAGAGGGTAGAATTGAGAAATGATATTTTTCTTCAGAAATGCGGTGACACTTCCATCTTTATTGTTCGGAAGCGTAAACGCTTCCACCTATTTGAAACATAGTCTATCGCTACAAAAATATACCTCGTTTTATAGGATCTCATGAACAGACCTATGAAATTAATCCCTCATACATTAAACAACTCTAACTCTAAGATGGTGTCATGAGAATTCATGGCATAGTGAAATATTGCCTTGACACTGACATTGGTCCTACGCTTATGCAAAATTGTGAGCATCCATATAAATTATAGGCCAGTAAAATCCACACTAAAAAATTTTTTGAATTGTGGGGGTACCACTATGATGACTCTCAACTTGTGAATGACAAGCTTCAAGAATGCTCATCAACTCTACCTCGGGGATACGCCTCTGAATAAAACCATCCACACAAATCCTGAAAAGATATGGTTCATCCTAAAAAACTTCCTCACCTCATGCATAAATCCCTTGTACTGTTGAAAGAAAAGATCTTCTAGGATAAGATCACTTCCAAAATAGTTGGCCAAATCAGAAAACCAGTGGATTAAGTCTTGAGATGTTGCAAAGACCTGCTCATCTAGAAGAGTACCATCTATTTCAAGATCATCCCCTACTTTCTGTATTGCCTCCTTCTCGAGCTTAGATAAGTGATCTGCAACTTTGTTTTTAGTTCCTGACAGCGCCCAAGCACACACGCAAGTGTACATTGTCTACCAAGATATATAGTGGCCTTTGAGAAATCCGAATGTCAATCCTACAGGGACTAGTTCCAATAACTATTCAATTCTAGTTTAACTTCTAAGATTAACTTGATGCAAAGTAACCAAAAAGAGTTTTGAATATTTGTAAACTAAAATAAAGTAAACAATGCATAAAATAAGGACTTAAGACAATCAATAGAGTAAAGCCCGAGGTTAAATCACTTTAAACAATCACACTACGCTATTGAACTTCATTCATAAGATTTCTTATCTTGGTTGTTGATCCGTAGGGTTTATCACATAATCGTAGTCTCCCGACCTCTAATCGTTTACCAATCTTAGATTTTACAACTAAATCATCGAGAGAGAATATAATAACCCAATTAAGTGCTTAAAGTTATCATCCTACATATGAACCAAGCAAAGCTTCTAAGTACATCCCTATACTAGATTCTAATTCAAATCCCTTATTTCATAAAGGAATAAGAACCATACTTTGTTTATCCCCACGTTCAATCTTCCAATTCCCCCTTCCAAGATCAAAAGGTTGATAATATGCAAATTCTAAGGTTAGATACTCCTTAAAATAATTAGAACAAGGATAAAAAAAATAATAAAATATGATAAGAAAATCAAACAAAATCAATTCATAACAATAGTAGTCATGTTCTTGGCTTTAACCCCTGAAAGGGGGCGTTTAGCCACAAATCATATAATCATGATCCAAATAATTGAGTACATAATTCAATCTATTAAAATGGTAAATTTAAATAATAAAACCTCTAAAACGTGTATAGCATCCCCTCAATTGTTCCAAGATATTTCAAGATGATTAACAAAGTGTGTACAAGTTGTATTTATAGTTGGAAAGAGTCTAGCTGTATGTAAATGGAGAGGGCGTCACCTCCTTTAGTGCACTACACCAGTGGAGGCTGCACGGGCTCTAGTTCACTGCAATAAAGAGGCTGTGTAGGATCTAGTGCACAGTAATAAAAGAGGCTAAGCAGGCTTATCTACATGCCCTCTCTGGGAATTACTTCTGAAATTTTGACCAAGTGTTAAGTGCTCCTCCATTTGTCCATACTTTGTGGTGTTATTTTGCCTTCAATTCCAGATTGTTCAACATAAAAATATAATTTACATAAAATCCTCAAGCATCCTAAAACATCAAACACCAAGCATTAGAGTTCAACATAACACAACGTCAAGATATACAAGCTAGAAACTCAAACAAAGCACTAGTCATGACCACTTATCGCTTTATCTTATTGTTAACTCTTGTCTCAGTTAAATTCAAATTTGCACACTTTAAACAAGTTTTTCCACTCATAAATATACAATAATGTTATTTGGAAATCATTTGAATTATTAGAATCCATCACGATAGACTAGAACAACACCTAGCTCAAGATAGTAAAACTGGTTTTCCCTCCTAAACTCTAATTGATTGATTTAAGTCCAAACTTATTTGAAAACACTTTTAAACATTATAATAACCTACTTGAACACTTTCATACTTATTCATATCATCATTCACTCATTAAGAACATGAATTATCCTCAAAACAAGGATAAATAGGCTAGGATCACAACGCTGGAATGCATAAATACACCTAATATTAGTGCCTTTCCATTCCTTCACCTTATAGTGGAATTCTTGGAGCAAGAGAACCCAATGAATCAATCTAGATTTGGAATCTTTAGAAATTAGATACCTCAAGGATGCATAGTCTGTATAAACTATGACTTTGGTCCTAATCAAATGGGATCAGAATTTTTTGAAGGCAAAAACCACTGTAAACAACTCTAGTTTTGTAACCATATAGTTCTTCTGTGTGGGTATTAATGCCTTTCTTGAATAATATATTGGATTAAGGATCTTCTCTCTCCTTTATCCTAGGATATCACCTAAGGCCACTCCATTTACATCACACATGACCTCTAATGGTGCGGACCATCAAAGGACACAATGATAGGAGCTAAAATCAATCGCTCCTTAAGGCACTTGAAGGCGAATACATGTATCATCTAATACAAATTTCACCTATTTCTCTAAAATCTTCCACAGAGGATTTACAATTTTAGAGAAGTCCTTGATGAACCTCCTATAACAACCTACATGGCCCAAAAAGCTCTGTATATGTTTAACTGAGAATGATGGGGCCAACTTTTCAATTACCTTATTCTTAGCTTTGTCCGTCTTAACACCCTGTTTGGAGATCTTGTGCCCGATAACAATACCTTTTTTAACTATAAAATGGCATCTTTCCCAATTCAGCCGCAAGTTGCACTCTTCATATCTCTACAGTTCACTGGCCATATGGTCCAAACAATCATCAAAGGAGTCCCCAACTACTAAAAAACCATACATTAAAACATAGATTGTGTCCTCTTCCTTATCATAAAATATAGATATCATACGTCGGTGAAAGGTGCAGGAGCATTGCATAACCCGAATGGCATTCTCTTGAGCACAAGAGTCCTATAAGGGCATGTAAATGTCATCTTTCATTGGTCTTTGGGAGCAATAGTAATATGATTTTAACCTGAATACCCATTAAGAAAACAATACCAACCTTCGCCTACTAATCTATCATGTATCTAATCAATAAAAGGCATCAAGAAGTGGTTCTTTTGGGTCCAAGCATTCAGATTCCTATAGTCCATGCAAACTCTCCAACCGGTCATTGCTCTTATGGGCACGAGTTAATTCTTCTCATTGGAAACTACTGTAATTCCACCCTTATTTGGCACACATTGAATTGGGCTAACCTACTTGCTGATCGCAATAGGTTAAACCACTTGATAATTTCTTTCTTTATAACCTCCTACATAGAAAGATTTAATCTACGCTGATGCTCAATGCTGGGAACATATTCCATCTTAAGCTGTATTTTATGCGTACAAGTACAAGGTGGAATTCCCATAATTTCTGCTATAGTCTACCCAATGGCTCTTTTGAACCTATGTAATATATATATATATATATATATATATCAATGCTTCTATCTTTGACTCTTGACAATTTACAGGAATAATCACTGATACGGTATTATTGGCCCCCAAGAATGTATATTACAAGTAAGATAGGGGGCTTTCAATTCCAAGACCGATGGCTCCTCAATGTATGGTTTCAAAGAAAGGGTGGTTCTATTTTTGAGATCAAGATCTAGCTTCTTCAGAGCTTAATTATAAGAACCTCTACCATGAAATTCTTTGACCAACTCATCATATTCTTTGATGCCATCACTCTAAAAATTCATGATCACCACTGCTAACGCTTTGACCCCAAGCCTCTCTTCATTAGGAAAAATCCCTATATTAACATCATTGTCAATAGAGTCTATCACCACCACTACCCGTTTATCATCTAGTTGTTGTACTAAAAGACACACATAAAAAATCACATGCTCATCATTCATTTTAAAGGTCACCTACTCCAACTACATATCAATCAATGCCCAACTCGTGGATAGGAAAGGTATTGCCTATATAATGGGGGCTTTAAATCCACTTCATAGTCAAGAATGATGAAATCCACTTGGAATATAAAGGATGCCACCCATATATATACATAACACAAAACACCCACTGGTTTCTTCATAGATAAGTCGGCCATTAACAACTTCATGAATTTAGATTTGAGTACCCTTATCCCAAACAACTTGTATATCACTAATGGTATAAAATTAATGTCATCTCCTAGGTCACACAAATCATATTTGACAAGGGCCTAATAGAACACGGAATAGTGACCACCCTAGGGTCCTCCATCTTTTCCACTAACAGTGAGAAAGGAATTGCACTAAATGGTGCATATTCTCATAGGCTCGGTGGCCCAGTCATCACCATCATTAGTCTTATAATCATTATCAATAAATGTTAACTTTTTAAACTCTATCTTAGGTGTCTCATCGATTGCGGTACTTTCATTTTTTTACTATTATTTTTTGACTCTTCAATAGTAGGGATAGGGGGATCAGTATTAGTAGAACCACTCCTAGTGGTAATAGCTAGACAATGACCTATGTTTGAAGGATTTTGCACCATATCACTTAGAAGGGTACCTGATTATCTAATTCAAAGTAGTCAATATCTGCCCAAATTGATTCTCTAACTGTTTGATAGAGTTTGCATGAGACTCAACCTTTTGGGTCAAACCTTAAATATCAGCCTTGATATCCTTAAGGCTATCCTCCTAACTTTCTTTCCCCTTTACCAGTTTGGTCAACATCGCTTCCATCCTTGATTCAATATCACGAATGCTAGACGAAACATACTTATCTTCTATTTCTTTATAGTCATCTTTCTATCTCTGGTCACCATAACACTCCCTACTTTAATCTTTATTTCTATCACTATACTAGTTACAACCTTTGTTTCATTGATCATTGTCTTGGAAACCCATTAATTTGCGCTCAAGATACTTAGACTCCTCTTCCAAGTCAAACTCATATGCTCTAGAGGTTGAACCCTGTGCACCTACTATGTCTACCTTCTCAAAATTCACTATTGCAAATTGCTTAACAAGCAACCTAATATCAATCCTCAACTATGTAATATCTTATACCACATAATCATCCACTGCTTTATGGTCGCCAGAAGCTCTAATAGCGTAAGTTCCAACACCTTTTTTAGCCTCCCAAGTATGACACTCCCGGTTAGTGAGAGAGATCTGGTCTAGAACCTCAAAAGTTGTTTCCCAGCATAATCTCATGACGAATCCTCCATTGATTATGTCTACCATGTCTTAGGAACTGATGTTATGGACTGTATAGAATATCTCCAGCAAGCTCATCCTTGATATATGATTATTAGGTACCATGATCAACTTCTTCATATATCAAAACCAAGCCTCATTCATCGACTCTGAATATAGTTTACAAAAGTTGTATAGCTCATATTTTGACTAATACATTCTAGCTGAATAAAAGAAATTGTTCATTAATTTCCTATGCAACTCATTCTAAGTGGTAATACATCCCTTCAAAAGTTGCCTCAACCATAAAAAATCTTATCCAGTCAATTAGAAGGGGAAAAACTTCCATATGAGTGCCTTTTGGTCTACCCCCAGAATAGTATAAGTGGTGCAGATCCCAAGAAAATTAGTAAGATACATATTTGTGTCATCTATAGCCAAGCCTAAAATTACACCTTTCAAATTCAGAAATTTGATCATGGCACTGGTTAAGTCAAATTTCACATAATGGGGTCGTACAGGCAGAATGATAGCTCTTATTTCTGTCAGCTCAACGTATCCTACATCCTTCTCATCATCATACAATTGAAAGTAATAAAATACTGGGATTACTTCAGCCTGAACAGCTGAAACTCTATCTTGATTATGATTGAGTGTTGCTCGATGATCTACTATCGGTCTTGGTCTGGATAACTCTACCTGCTGATCTAACTAAGCCTCTTCATTCTTTCTCAGGTTAGTAGAATTTTCCAATAACTACTTTGTCTATCTATCAACAATGTTCTATGGATCACCTGGAGCAGGGGGAGGAACCATATTAGGATCATCCCGAACCACTTAAGATGGCCTGGACATACTGGTTTTGTTATCGTACAATTAAGCTGTTATGGTATCCCTGTGCTAGGATTCAGTGGGAGTAATGGATTTTCTCAACTCCTAGTACTAGGCATACACCGAAGTATACCCAACTAAGAATAGAAAAATAAATACCCAAAAACTCCAATAAACTTCAATTAACACTCATATTGTCTTCCCAAACAACGAGGCCAAAGGTTTGATCAACGACTAAACTACACCTCCAACTGAAGGATAAAGCAGATGCTATCAACTAAATTAACCCAACTAGGTTGGGATCAAACCCACAAGGAAGATGTGTATTTGTATCTCTAGTTTGTTGAACTCAGTGGGCAGAACTAAAATTAAATAGGGGGTTTTAAGTAATAATCTCAAACATAAAACAGAATTCAACTTTGGCTATAATCAGACGCAGATAACACTAAGATTGTGCTCCCCCTGGCTTCCCAACTCATCATGCTTATCACTCTTTATTGAACCAACCCAATACCTTGGATGAAGAATCTGATAAGTTATGTACCATCAACTTTCTTCTGAACTTATTAACGGATTTAATCCTTTACCTTTTGAGTCTCAGGTTGTCGCATTACTAACCCTTATCCTAAATCCCAGTTAACTATTACCCTTTGAGTCTCAAGTTATTAGATAATATGTAACCTTCTTACATAAATGATACTGATTAGCCTAGATCGATAATTAATCTGCAAAATATTATTGTAATTATCTTTTCCAAGCCACTACTCCTCTTGTGGAGTAAGTAGTGATATTCTAGGTGAGATCTAACCATTTTCAATTGCTAGGACATCTATTAAACTGAATATAATACAATCCATGCAAAGCTACTGGTTCTGAACAACTTAGCACTTCCCCTACTTTGCCAATATACTAGGTTTCCCACAACCCTTGCTAAGGTATTTAGCATCTCATACTTGTGAAATGATCAACAAAATTCATAACGAAAACCATTAAACAATATTACAATGATCAACAAATAAAACCCAAAGTCTGGAACAGAATTATCAATCGAAATCAAGAACAAAGTAATCCAAAGATTAATTCATATCTTGGAATCAAATATATGTTTAGAAGTGTTAAGAGTCCATAAACTAACTAAAAATGACAAAAGGGTATTTATATTATACAAGGAAACCCTAAAAGTTAATACCCAAATGAAAAAGGAAATTTAAGATTGGTGGACACTTACTTAGGCCAACTACGGACCGTAGGTGGTCGTTGGTAAGTGCCAGAACTCCTGCACAGATCTTGAAGCTCTCTAAAATTGACCTTATGGAACTTACTAAGGTCACTTATGGACCGCAGTTGGCACCAATCGACCAAGTGCTCTTGGTAAGTGATAGAGTCTTCTTTTTCCTATTTCTAAGCCTCTGAACTTCAAGTTTGGACACCTACTTTGGTCACCTACACCAAGTAAGTGGCACTTATACCCAGAAATGCCTAAGTAAGTATTCAACTTCCATCTTTTTCTTCTGTTTTAGCTTCCGAACCTGATATCCTATGAAACATATCCAAAACACATTATATATCACAAAATAACCTAAGAAACTTGCATATTTTCATTATTTTAAGCGTAGAAAGTGCTATAAATCTATAGGACATCACTTGTTGAAGCATTACTAATTAGACCAAAGTTGGAAATACCAAATCCTTATTGTTAATCGTTTTTCCAATATTTAACCTTTTATTTCAATAAAGTTAAGCCTTGGGCTTGTTCTAATATTTTAAACCATTAGAAAGTTGTTAAAATGAAAAGATTTAGAATTATCAATAAATACTATTTTAACCTAAATCAAATAAATCCTAGAATTGTTATTTTAACATGGATCCCACAACCATAGTGATGGATTTTTTAGCCTCACATAGTTCTTGAGATAAAGAAAGTCGTATATTTTATAATTAAAAGAAGAATTCTTAAAAAAATGAAATCCAACACTTTAATCCTTGACAAAAACTAAGTAGAAGTTTTGAAACTCAAACTCTCAACACTTGGTAGAAAAATACCATAATAATGTTCTTAATATTGAAGATTCCTACTCTAAACCCAAGATAAGGTTAGTCTCTGGGAGAATTTGAATCCAAATTTGAATTGTACTTGGTTACCTTGGCTCTGACGATTTAAATGATGGTTCACCATAGCAATGAAACGTTGCGACATTAATTTGTCACTTGATACTATTTTAACTCCTCTTCTTCTTGTCCTAGATAGTATGGTGTGTTGATTCATTAAAAGCCTGATAGTTTGTTAGCCAAGTAATCACATTAATTTTTTTAAATATAGATTTTATTTCATGTTGATGGTTGGTGGGATGGTTTATCATACCCTTAACTATTCATCAATTGAACTATCTCATGGCTCTCTTTAGCACTATTTTCTTTCTTTCTAGCCTTGGTTTCATCTCCTATATTTCAAAATAAAAACCATCAAATCTAACAATGGTTCCTTAAAAAATCATGTTTATTCTTGGTTAAGAGCATAAAATATGTTGTCAACTATCAGTACTCCCCTCCCTTAAAGACTATATCCATCGACATAAGCCCTTGTTGGTACCTCCTTCTGAGATACTACTCTTAACCTTCTTCATTCTCTATAATCATTATACTATCATAGCTCAAAGGTACTAAGTGTAAACTCCTAATGTTTACTAACTTAGAATCTTATAAAGTATCACAATACCCTGTGTACGGACTCTTTCCTTTTAGAATTCAAAGCACTTTCTCTTATTAGCATGATCATTCATAGTTCAAACTCAAATTCTACCACTTTACATGGAAAGCCATATATTCCTCAAACAGTATACCAATATACTACCACTAGCTAGAAATCAAGGAATGCCAGTCTGCTCAAAATTTGAGGAAAATAATCAACCTTAACCACTTCTTAAATCTAACATCAATCTACAAGTACACTTTTTTTTTATGAACTACTACACATTTTTGCCTTATAATTATACATGTCTTCCCTAAATAGGCTTCAAACATATCAAGGATCATGGGCTTTTTCTTCAACTCATAAGGTGTTGTCTAAAGTAAGCCCATATTTTAAAAAATTCTATAATTGCTACCCTTCTAAATGCACACTTTTAATGCTAGGGCCGTTTTGCCATAAGATTCTAAGAAAAAGGGTTTGAGAACACATCTGATATTGTCTTAACACACAATTTAAATAAAGAGTAAATTCATCCAAATCACTAAATTTATCACTAATGGGATCCTCTCAAGACGTTGTACAATTTTACAAGTGTCTATAGGCTTTGTCTAAGAAAACTTGATTTGTATGAATTTAAACTTGACTACTTCTATTGCATCGAGAATGAGGAGTAGTTAGCAAAAAATGGATCAATGTTGGATCTATATAAATTTCTTAGAGAACATCTTTAATACCTGATCTAGGATATGAAAGATGATATAACCTCTCAAAGAAAAGTACAGACATCTTTGTACTATTATAAAAGAATCTACCAGACACTACTTCATAGACAGCCTAAGACTCTTGAAATCTATTCTATGATACTAAGTTTGTCACGACCCGAGTCTACACCCTGAAAGTAATATGGTGATTTGAACGACAAGTGGTCCCAAGATAACCCTTGATATAGGCATAATTTATGAGCAGCTACTTAGAAACATATGGCCTAGAAAAAAACTTTGTAGAAACTTAAGAATGATAAGATGGGTAAAACTAAAAAATTACTAAAAGTTTCATAAAACATTTGAATCATGAAGCGACTAAAAAATAAACTAAATACACATCTAACTGGTTATCTATGAAGCCTCTACTAATATTAAATATAGGTATCTGAGACATAACCCCCAGCTGTCCTTAACTAATGCATATGAATAGAATGGAACACTATTACTACTACTAACTGGAGCTCTAAAATAAAGAAAACTTATCACCAACTAAGTGAAATCTATAATCTGTCTGACTATAATTTTGTGAGCTAGAACTAACACTTATATTTTAAAGCAATGTAATGTGAGGAAAGTATATGATTAGTACTTAGAATTTATTAAGCATGTAAGATATGCAATAATCATGTATAACACTTAAAACATGCTTTAAAACTAAGTACATAAACCACTCACTGTCAAATGAATTAAATTATGTCTTTAGTGAAAAGTTGTGAGACATAAAACAATCTCTAAATTATGAGCTAAATTTTTTTTCAAAATTTGAAAGCTCTAAAAGCGTAAATATTTTGTATGGTTTAAAACTATTACTGAAAATGTTGTAAAACTAGTTTAACTGAGTATGCATAACTTAGAAAATATCCTGAGTTAAAGTTCAAAACCCAAAATTAAATATCATAATTTGTATATCTAATGTATAACTGAAATGACATAAGAAATCTTAAAATCAGTTACTAGTGGTCAAGTACAATAACTATGTGAAATTGTTTTTGTGGAATGTTCTCCTGACCGACATAAATCACATAAGCAACATGGAGTTGCGCATATAACATATGTTGAGGAGGGATGATCTATACCCTATTATTAGTATAGATCCTAAATTGAGGTGGATCCACTAAATAAGCCTCAAAGAGCTAAAGGTATTAATTTCAACTAGCGAAAGACCCTTATCCTATGGTGGGATGTAGTTCTAGAGCTTAGGTTATCTAAAACCTGTGTCGATTTGGTTTTAAATACTACTCTCAAAATGGTATACTATTTGCTCATAGATAGCTGAAAATTGATTTCTAAAAATAGAGCGTGAACTATTTCAAATTACTGTTTACTGAAGTTTCTAAAATACTGAAACTAGTCATGTTAAATTTGTTGAATTCTGAGACCATGTGTTCTTACATTCCATGTCATGCTAAAATAGGCTAAAATCCATCAAATCATTTATAATTTAATCAATAATAAGGTGAACTCTTTAAAACATACATAATTCTTCTAGTATTAAAATAACTAAGTTAAAGCCATGGAAATAATACATAATAACTTTGAATAGGAACAATAATCATAAAATAACATGAGAGAACTATATTTTAAGAATTAATCATAGTTATGCATAAACCCTAAATTAGGAGTTCATAAATCATAAATTGAAATTAATAATTTAAAATTAGGTTTTAGGAATAATAATAAAAAGAATAAATTATTGAATGCCCACGTGCCAAATTATTGAAGATTCTAGAACTGGAACATGAAAAATTTGAGACTGAGGATGAACCATGGGTTATGGAACCTTGAGAGAACTTGACACTTTTGTATCACTTTTTTTATGTTGGGATTTTAATCAATGTTAATGAGGGATAAGTAAATTGATTTCCCCTTTAAAACCATCTAAAATTTTCAAAAAGACACAATATAGGGGTTAAAAAGTAGTAAAAGACCAAGCAACTTGTCTAGAAAATACCTAAAAAATTATTGGTTCCGGACATGATTGATCATGTGATGATTCATGACCTGAGGGTAAAAGTCCTTACCTGAATCATTATTTCAGACCCTTTTTGATACCTCTGTACACAGTTATGATGAATTTAGGATGACTCTCCATGTCTAGGCATGACTTTTCATGTCAGTCATTATAACTGAAATTACTACTTGATAGTGCTTCACTAAAACACCCATACCTTTCTACTCTGGAATTGGATTGACAATAGTTAGTGGAGATAGAAAGAGGATTCAAATAACTTTAATTTTGTAGGTATTGGGACACCTAACTCTTCATATTCTAGGGGTAATGATCAATTGAAATTGATCAAAGAAAAATCTTATACTTAAACATGGTTGGAAGAGGAGTTTTCAAATTTAACTATGTGTTAGGGACTTCTTATGACCTTAAATCACATCTAATACTATCAACATACTTATATATAAGGATTCTTGGTGGTTGACATGTCTTGGATTTTGAAATAGACTATTTTAAATAATTGTTGGACAGAATAAGCACCCTCTGAGTTAGAATGACTCATAGGTAGAAAATACGATTCATGGCCTTGAGTCATCACCACGAGGAGAAATTTTCATTGTTCACAAATTTTGGGCTAGAATGTCTGAAGATTCATGGAAAAACTCATGATTTTTACCATAACTCGTCACTTTAGCCATCTTGTGAATGTAGAAATTTAAAATTCCTGCAAGTTTTTGTTCTATGTCTAAAATAGAAGTCTAGGGACTTTGGGGTGTTAAAAATATAGTATCACCACAAAAATCCTATATTTTAACCCATACCATATAAACAACTCCCTTTACTAATCATCTTAGTCAATTCTCTTGAAGATTCAATGAAATCACATACTTTAGTACATCATAAATCATTTCTCCAACTATCTTATTGTGTTAGTCATATGAAATCAGAATCTTACTTTTTACCAACATAAAATCACACTAGAACTTATGATAATTGTTAGCTAAAACCATTTGTAGGCTTCCTTTTCTAAGCATAATAAATCAATTTACACCCAATTTGATTAAAACATGCCAATATTCCCAAACTCTAAACAAGACCCAACTAATTATATCATTCTAAATTCAAGTCTCTTTTCCTAAGAATAAACTTCTAGCCTTTCAAATCAAAATAAATAATATTATCTTTGTTTTTTAAATATCATATTTCATTTCCAACCATATTTACTATTATAAAAAAAAAAGATCATTCAATTTACTTATGGGGTGTTTTAAAATATTATGTCTTTGCACAAAAGCTTAGGCAATTGGAAAGTGGTAACAAACTATAAATCTTGGGCACCTGAAAGTCTTCCCTACCTTTGTATAACTTTAAAACTGAAAACCCTTTCAATTAGTCGCATCACAAGAATTAGCTATCACATGTCTTCTCACCAAAAGTACCAAGTAGCCTTGATTACTCCACAAAACTAATTATAAATTGCTAATAAAATACCTCAAACCACCGATTCATTGGTTCAAATATGTAAAATAATATCAGTGACTACACACAAATTTCCACTAATATTATAATGAACTGAATTTTGTTGATTTGTATGAAATATTTATTTTTATCTGATTTGACCATTTTATCCCTCCTCATGGTTGCACTATAGTATTTTTGGGGTGTGGGGATATTTGGCATGATTTCCAATGCACTTTAATGTGATTGCTGCAAGTTTGTAGTTTTTAGTGGCTTGAAAAGCCTTATAGTTGACTTCGATCAACATTTATTGATATGTGTGTCAGATTGAAAAATGAACTGTCCTAGCAGATCAAAAATGTTGATTTTAGGTTGGTAATATGATTGGTATAATTTTATCGATTTTATATCACCCTTTGTTCAAAAAGTTATGAAAAGAGGTTTTGGGTGTCAATTTTGTTAAAACAACATTTTTTCAAAAATTTTACATCATTATTGAGTCTGGAGCATCAAATTTAATGGGGTAGCATTGTTTGTGTAATGCCCCGAGTCTGTACCCTGAACGCTACATGGTGCTCATAATCTCGAGGAACCACAAGCTAACCCATGACTGGACCTACTGCAATAACAAAATAATAATGCTGAATAAATATGGGGAATTAGGCAGAAACATGCCATAAGGTTTAATATATAAATAATACTAAATGATATTGAATGCGGTATTAAATACCAAAACTGAAAGACAAAATTGAAATCTGAATAACTGTCTGAAAATACTCTAGTCTGAAAAGCCTCTAAACTGTCTGAACTGGGGAGTTGATGGGACAAGCCCCCAACTAACTCCAACTACTGAAATAAATTGAAATACTGAAATAATAAGCATGTCCTCAAACTTTGAGGACTCACCACTACTCTGATTGCTGAGAATCTAAACTGCTAAGGGTGGTCTTGAGCCCGTGCATCTGAACCTATGATACAAGACATCATAGAGCAAAAGAAAAGTAGGCGTTAGTAATTTGAATATACTGGTATGCTCAGAGAGGTAGGCTAAGATGCATAGGTTTATATGCATGAATAATAATAACTGAATAACATGAGTATGACTGAATGAGAGTAAATGCATGAATACGTATACCATAACTAAAATCGTGATAACACTGAACACTGGGATACTGTATAACTGATAACTGGGTGACTGTATCTGACAATCTCAAATTCTGGGGAACTATACTAAGTTCCGTACTGAGCTGAGTTAAGGCACTATATCTAATAGTCCTGAGTTTGTAGAACTGAACTGAGTTCTATTGTGAGAATAAAACTGAAACTGAGACTATGGGAGGTAATCATGTAACCGATATTCCCCTCTCTGAATTGACTAGGGTCCAACCTATAACCCCAGCTGGAAGAGTGTCAATACCATGCCACGAGTAAATACAAGTTCTGAGTTAACCCTCTTTGACAGGAAGCTTTTCCGTCAACACTTGCTGATTGGAAAAACTTAAATGAGATATATCAACCCTAATAATATCTGGCAAGAAGATATCTTAACCTACTCTAGCTACATAGTTCTGGAACACAAGGATTACTTTTAAGGATCACACCCTCTACTAGCAGATGAGTCCCCATACTTGGGTTCACTCGGTGCTGAATCCTACTCCCAACTGAATAGATACTGGACTGAGTTATAAACTGTACTAGGTTGGACTGAGCTATTTTTGATATTAGTATTTGACTAAACTAAACTGAGCTCAGTGGATTCCGTGGATTGATGGAATCCTACTAAATTATGTTAACTGACTGAGTACTACATAGGTCTATACTAAGTACTATGACTGAATTACGATCACTACTGAGATTTCTTGAGTTTCTGTAAATGACTGAGAACAGAATTAATCATGACATGGCTAATACTATTCTATAACTGACCATGGCTCTAGGTAATCAGCTAAATAGTCGGGTACAAGTACCCCCAGAACTCGATAGCATAAATTAAAAGACATGGCACAAAATTGAAATATGTAAACTAAGTATTCGATCATTCTTCATTCATTGGGGCATTTTAACAACCGCTTGCATGACATGAACTTGAACATATATTAACATGATATAATTTTCACTATTCAACTCACATGCTTAATTCACCAATCACTTGAAAGGTATAAAATATGCACATACTACTAATCAATATGTAAGTATATAATTCCATATACCCAATTCACAATTTGAAAGCTTTAGACTGATTTTCACCTGATAGGACATATAACTAAACTAAGCCCATATGAACTTATCATAAAACATGGATTGGAACCCAATTAATCGTTGTAAACATGGATATTATCAAACCCAACATGGAATACATGAAATTCATATAATTAGAGTTTAAAATAGATTCTTGGACTCCTAGGATGGAAAGGACCCTAGATGAACACTTCACATACCTTGATGCTTGATTTTGAGAAGATTGAAGGTAGAATTTTTAAGATTTGAATCTTGTATTAAAAACACTAAGGCTTGTTCTTAAGAGATTTTGAGAGAAAGTAAGTATAGTTTTGTTAATTAGGGATAAATTTTATGTTTTGGGGGGCTGAAGGTTAGGGGAAACAAACCTAAATAACCTCAAGGTTGCAGTCTTTTAATGACTAAAAACTAAACCATCAACGTGCAGACCAACGCGCTGCATCATTGGCATCGACGTGATAGCCAACGAGTCGCATCGAGTCTACGTCGACTCCCTAGAAATTAACGCTGGGAGTTGGGAAAAGTATTTATCAATGTGATAGTCCATGTGGCGCGTCAAGATCACATTGGTTCACTATTTTAGGTTTCCAAAGGAGCTTCAAACAAAGTCCAAAAAATTCAAAACTTGTCCAAAAACACCTACGGATAATCCTGATCATGAATTAACTCAAATATCAACATTTGGAGAACGTGAAGATCGTGAAATAAGATTGAAAACTTTTGTAGGCTAAAATGGCACCAAGTCTAAATACTTAGCTAAAGTATTCTAAGTCTCGGGCCACTAGACAAGCTTAAACAGCTAAATTAAGCTAATGATTATATGGGGTCTTACATTAACTCCCCCTTAGGAACATTCATCTTCAAAAATAGGCTGCTGACTTTGGGAATACTAAGAGATCGGACCTAGACACTGGGCATGCACAACTATAGCATGATTTCATGACTGAGATTACTAATAAGCTAATTTTTTCATACTGCACATGCATATCTGATGCATGAATACATGACTGAACTAACTCATGAACATATGGTTGATTATGCAATGGTAACTGATACCAAGTTTGTAATTGAAATCTAAATATTAAATTTAATGAGTTCAAGGAAAACTATTACTTAAACTGAAAAATACTGATGAACTCAAGATCATTTTTTGAGTACGCATAAATGGGAACATGATAACATAACGGAGAATAGAACGTGGTACATGAACAAAATATCGTGCACAGAACTGAGCCCCTTGAATATGTGGCTTATAGCTGAGGTTGGAACTTGAGGGTCAACTGATGAGTACCCACTACTCTAAACTTGATTCGTTACATGAAGAGAACTGGGAGAGGTTTAGGACATGAACGCTCAAGGTTATAGTGCATCTCCCCCTTGAGATATTATGTCCCTCAAAGAATTCTGACTTGGTTGAGATACAGAGGAAAACTGGGGCGATGCACCAGGCAACTACGAACTGAATCGTGACTGAATATCTGGGATCTGAAACTAAGACATGACACATGAACTGAGTTAAACACACACTACCTAATTGATCCATCTTGGAATTATTTAATTCACGAGACATTCGAACAGAGCAACTAGATGGAAAGGTGGAAACCACACCACACAAACTTGTCTGTCTGACTGCTAATATTAAATTACTAGCTTTATGGACTAACTCCTACTAAAAACTTATTCCCAACTATACTCTCCACCTTAGTATGACACTTCACCTGGGATTACTAAAAAATATTCACATAGGCGCTACACACGAATGCATAAGCATACTAACTTATCAAATTAACAGGATAACTGATAGCTAAATATTGGGCATATAAGACTGAACTACACTTAGACTGAATAATGGGACTGAAACTGTAGAGTGTCATATACATGAGGTAAGGACTGACCGGGTAACATGAGATAACTAAGCATGAATTCGTGAAAAAGAATCTATATCATTTGAAAATGCAAGACCAAGGGTATAACATAATTCTAAAATATTCTATAAACTGAGGTACTGAAATACTGATAACTGAATAACTAATAATTGTACGCTAAGGTCAACCAAACCTTAAACTAAACTAAGTTTCTAATCTGATTACTTGACTTAGATTGGGACTGAGACTGACACTATAACTAAGATTATAACTGATTCTATGATTGATATAGTAACTGGGACTAAACACACTATAAGGCATGAGTGCAGAAGTCATGAGCTATATGACCTAATTTTGGAGTTCATGATTTCACGAAATATAATTTGTACTGCTGAGTAAACTGGAGGTCCTCATACTAGGAACTGGAAACGCACACAACTCTATGTAAAGTGTGTGAATATAAGTTGTGTTCATGGAGCTGAGACGTAAAGCATACATAGGTATCATGATGATTAAAGTACAAGCTTGGAACTGAGGTAAAGATGGGTTGGGCACCGTTCCTACCAATTAATTTTCTGTACGTACTAATATTACTGCTGAAATCTAGAAGTCTGAATTCCTGAGATATCATAACTGGACAGTTCCTGTATACCCATTGAGCTATGATAGACTGACTCACTAGGGTGGAGGCTGAGTAAGTTTTTGCTAATATTTGGTCTGACTTTAAAGTTATCTTCTATGTAAGGAGTTACAAAAGATAAAGAAACTCCCAGATCTGATAACACATAAATATGCAAATGGGAGATCTGTAATGTACCAGTGAGCTCATTAGGAGAACTTTCTCGATCTTTTCTAGACTGAAGTGCATAAAGCCTATTTGGGCGCTTCCCACTGAAGGTACTAGGAGTGGCCCCCTACTGGTTCGGATGACCAGACAAAGCTGAAGGACGACTATGCTAACTTTATGGACTAGCCTTAGGACAGTCTCAAACTCTGTGACCTGACTTGCCATATCCAAAACATATATCACTATCTGCTCTACACAAACATTTATTATTCTTACCACATTCTTTGCAATACGGATTAGTATGAATACCATTTGAACTACTCTAGGTTTTAGAGCCTGGTGCCCCATCTTAACTGTCATTCCTAAACCTTGGTACTGGTGAACTAGCTGAAGATGAAACTATGGCTGAAAAATTCTGACCTTGGCTAGGCAAAACTAAAGCTACCCATTCTGGCTCTTTTATTTTCTCTCTTCTTCTTCTTAAGTTTCTATTCCTCAATCTATTAAGTATGGACCATAAGCCTAGATTGGTCTATCTTGCTAATCAACATCACAGTCTTGCACTCCTTAACCACTCTACACAATACCCCAGACACAAACTTGCTCATTCTGGATCTGTTGTCTAATACTACATGGGGAGCATACCTGGTTAACTGAGTGAACTTGAGGGAATACTCCTTTACACACATACTGCCTTGCCTGAGATCGATGAACTCTAACACCTTGGCTTCTTTTATCTCTAAGGGAAAGAATCTATCTAACAAAGTTATAGTAAACTCTTCCAATTCTATGGGCTCTGCATCTGCATCCTTGTCTACCTTCCACTTCTTAAACCATATATGGGATACATCTTATAGCTACTAGGTGGATAACTCAGCAGTCACCCTATAATATTCATAACCTTTTGCACCTAATCAAGAAATTCCTGGAGTTCCTCATATAATTTAGACCTAGTAAAAGATGGAGGGTTCATTTGGTAAAGTCCCAAATCTTGGAAATAGCTATATTGGCCACTGGGTTGGCCAGAACCATAGTTGTTCATTCACTCTAGGCTGCTAAAGAATGAGTTAGGGAAGTGAAGGCTGCTCTAAACTCTGCGTGGGAGACATATTTATCCAGAGAATCTGGTTGATGGTCTCCCATTCCTCTTCCCTTAGTTCTTTTAGAAGGCATCTTCTGTAAACGAAGGAGAAACATGGATCATGTAGAGAGTTTAACTGGAGCTCGTGCTCACTCGCATGACATAAATACTAAAAGAAGGGAAACTTTTCCTTAAATATATCGTAGCCTCCTTTCCATAAGTGTAGCGCGTAACACACCCATGCACAAGACTCTACTAGATGCAACTTTAAAACTTCCTAGGACACTATTAAACCTTAGGCTCTGTACCAAGTTTGTAACGCCCCGAGTCTGTACCCTGGATGCGACACGGTGCTCATAATCCTGAGAGACCACAAGCTAACCCATGACTGGTACTTGCTACAACAAATGAAAAATAATGCTGAATAAATATGCATAATTAGGTAGAAACATGCCATAAGGTTAAATAGATAAATAATACTGAATAATATTGAATGCGGTATTAAATACTAAAACTAAAAGACAAAACTAAAATTTGAATAACTATCTGAAAATACTCTAGTCTGAAAAGCCTCTAAACTGTCTGAACTGGGGAGTTGATGGGACAAGCCCCCAACTAACTCCAACTACATAAATAAACTAAAAAACTAAAATAATATGAATTTTCTCAAACTATGAGGACTCACCACTACTCTGAATACTGAGAATCTGAACTGCTAAAGGTGCTCTTGAGCTCGTGCATCTGAACCTATAATATAAGACATTATTGCACAAAAGAAAAGCAGGCGTTAGTAATTTGAATATACTGGTATGCTTAGAAAGGAAGGCTGAGATGCATGGGTTTATATGCATAAATAATAATAATTGAATAACATGAGTATGGCTGAATGAGAATAAATGCATGAATACGTATACAATAAATAAAATCGTGATAACACTGAACAATGGGTGTAAATACTGATGAACTGATACTGTATAACTGATAACTGGGTGACTGTATCTGACAATCCTGAATTCTGGGGAACTAAGCTAAGTTTCATACTGAGCCGAGTTAAGGGACTATATCTAATAGTCCTGAGTTTATAGAACTAAACTGGGTTCTATTGTGAGAATAAAACCGAAACTGAGATTGTGGGAGGTAATTACCTAACCGATATTCCCCTCTCTGAATTGATTAGGGTCCAACCTATAACCCCAGCTAGAAGGGTGTCAATACCGTGCCATGAGTAAATACAAGTTGTGAGTTAACCCTCTCTGACATGAAGCTTTTTCGTCAACCCTTGCTAATTGGAAAACTCAAATAAGATATATCAACCCTAATAATATCTGGCAGGAAGATATCTTAAACTACGCTAGCTATGTAGTTCTAGAACACAAGGATTACTTTTAAGGATCACACCCTCTACTAGCAGGTGAGTCCCCATTCTTAGGTTCACTCAGTGCTGACTCCTACTCCCAACTGAATAGACACTGGACTAAGGTCTAAACTATACTAGGCTGGACTAAGCTATTTTTTATATTACTATTTGGCTGAACTAAACTGAGTTCAGTGGATTCCGTGGATTGATGGAATCCTACTGAATTATGTTGACTGACTGAGTACTACTGAGGTCTATACTAAGTACTATGACTGAATTATGATCACTACTGAGATTTCCTGAGTTTTGTTAAATAACTGAGAACACTATTAATCATGACGTGATTGATATTGTTCTATAACTGGCCATGGATCTAGGTAATTAGCTAAATTGTTGGGTACAAGTACCCCTAGGACTCGATAGCATAAATTAAAAGACATGGTACAAGCTTGAAAGATATAAACTAAGTATTAGATCATTATTCATTCATTAGGGAATTTTAACAACCACTTGCATGACATAAACTTTAACATATGCTAACATGATATAATTTCCACTATTCAACTCACATGCTTAATTCACCAATCACTTGAAAGGTATAAAATATGCACAAACTACTAATAAACATGTAAGTATATAATTCCATATAGCCAATTCACAACTTGAAAGCTTTAGCATAATTTTCACATGATAGGACATATAACTCAACTAACCCCACATGAACTTACCATAAAACATAGATTGAAACCCAATTAATCATTGTAAATATGGATATTATCAAACCTAACATAGAATTCAGAAAATTCATACACTTGGAGTATAAAATAGATTGTTGGACTCCAAGGGTGGAAGGGACCCTTGGATGAACAGTTGACATACCATGATGCTTGATTTTGAGAAGATTGATGGTAGAATTCTAGAGATTTGAATCTTGAATTGAAAACCCTAAGTCTTGTTCTTGAGAGATTTTGAGAGAAAGTGAGTATACTTGTGTGAATTAGTGATAAATTTCATGTTTTTGGGGGGATGAAGGTTGGGGGTAAAACACCCAAATACCCCCAAGGATACGGTTTTATAATGACTAAAAACTATTTCATCAACGCACAGACCGATGTGCCATGTCATTGGCATCGATGCAATAGCCAACGCATCACGTCGAGCCTATGTCGACTCATTGGAAATTAATGTTGGGAGCTGGGGAAAACATTTATCAATGTGAGAGTCGACGCAGCACGTCAAGATCGCATTGGTCCACTATTTTAGGTTTCCAAAGGAGCTTCAAATAAAGTCCAAAAAATCCAAAACTTGCCCAAAAATACCTACGGACATTCCTGATCATGAATTAATTCAAATATCAATATTTGGAGGATATAAAGGTCGTGAAATAAGATTGCCAACTTTTGTAGGCTAAAATAGCACTAAGTCTGAATACTTAGCTAAAGTATTCTAAGTCTGGGACCCCTAGAGAAGCTTAAAGTGTTGAATTAAGCTAAGGATTTTATGGGATCTTACATTATCTCCCCCTTGGAAGCATTCATCCTCGAATGAGACTGTTGAGTCTGGTAATACTGAGAGACTGGACCTAAAAACTTGGCATGCACATCTATAGCATGATTTCATGACTGAGATTACTGATAAGTTGAGTTTCTCATACTGGACATGCATATCTGATGCATTAATGCATGACTGAACTGACTTATAGATATATAACTTATTATACAATAGTAACTGATACTAAGTTTGTACCTAAAATCTGAACATGAAACTAAATGAGTTCAAGGAAAACTATCACTTAAGCTTTAAAATACAGATGAGCTCAAGATTATTTTCGCAGTACACATAAACTGGAACATGAGAATATGAGTGAGATTGGAATGTGGTACATGAACTGAATATCGTGCATTGAACTGAGCCCCTTGAATACGTTGCTTACGGCTAAGATTAAAACTTGAGGGTCAACTTATGAGTACCCACTACTCCAATGAGATTAGTTATGTAAAAAAAACTAGGAGGTTTAACACATGAAAGCTCGTAGTGCATCTTCCCCTTGGGACATTATGTCCCTCGAAGAATGCTAACTTGCTGAGATGCTGAGGCAAAGTGGGGCGATGCAACAGACACCTATGAACTAAATCATGACTGAATATCTGGGATCTGAAACTGAGGCAAGATAAATAAATTGAGCTGAACATACACTACCTAATTTCTTCATCTTGGAATAATTTAATTCATGAGACATTTGGATAGAGCGACTAGTTGGAAAGGTGGAAACCACACCACCCGAACTTTTCTGTCTGACTGTTAATACTGAATTACTAGCTTTATGGACTAACTCATACTGAAAACTTATTCTCAATTATACTCTCCACCATAGTACGACACTTCCCTAGGATTACTAAAAAATATTCGCATGGGCATTGTGCACAAATTCATAAGCATACTAACTTATCTTATTAACTAGATAACTGATAGCTGAATACTGGGTATATAAGACTGAACTATACTTAGTCTAAATAACGAGACTGAAACTATAGAGTGTCATGTACATGAGGTAAGGAATGACTGGGTAATATGAAATAACTGAGCATGAATTCATGAAAATAAATATTATTTGAGAATGCAAGACCAAAAGTATAACATGATTCTAAAATATTCTGTAAATTGAGGTTTTGAAATAATGACAACTGAATAACTGATAACTATACGCTATGGTCAAACAAACCTTAAACTGAACTGAGTTTCTGATCTAATTGCTCGACTGACACTGGGACTGAGATAGACACTATAACTAAGACTGTAACTGAGACTATGATTGATACGGTAACTGGGTCTAAACACACTGTAAGGCATGAGTGCAGAAGTCATGAGCTGCATGACCTGAGTTTGGAGTTCATGATTTCACGAAATATAATTTGTACTGCTGAGTGAACTGGAGCTCCTCATTCTAGGAACTGGAAATGCACATAACTCTGTGGAAAGTGTGTGAATATAAGTTGTATTCATGGAGTTGAGATGTAAAGCATGCATAGGTATCGTGATGGCTGAAGTACAATCTTTGAACTGAGGTAAAAATAGGTTGGGCATCGTTTTCACCTATTACTTTTTTGCACATACTAATATTACTATTGAAATATAGAAGCCTAACTTCCTGAGATATCATAACTGGACAGTTATTATATACCCATCGGGCTATAATAGACTGACCTACTGGGGTGGATGCTGAGGACGGTTTTGCTAATATTTGGTCTGACTTTAAAGTTATCTGCTATGCAAGGAGTTACAAAAGACAGAGAAACTCCTGGATCAGATGAGACATAACTATGTAAATAGGAGGTTTGTAATGTACCAGTGACCAAATTAGGAGAACTTTATCGATTTTATCTAGACTGAAGTGCATAAGGTATATTTAGGCGCTGCCCACTGGTAGCACTGGGAGTGGCATCCTACTGATTTGGGTAACTAAACTGAGCTGAAGGACGATTGTGTTGACTTTGTTGACCAGCCTTAGGACAGTCTCAAAATTTGTGACCTACATCGCCATATCCAAAACATACATCACTACCGACTGTACACACACCTTTATGATTCTTACCACATTCATTGCAAAGTAGATTAGTATGAATACCGCTTGCACTACTCTGGGTTTTGCAACTTGGCGCACCATAATAACTGTTATTCCTGAACCTTGGTATTGGTGTACTAGCTGAAGATGGTACTGGGGCTGAAAACTTCTGACTAAATTAAGAACGGTTACCACCTTCTAAGATAGGCAAAACTAAAGCTACCAATTTTGGCTCTTTTATTTTCTCTCTTCTTCTTCTTAAGTATCTGTTTCTCAATCTGTTGTGCATGGACCATAAGCCTAGATTGGTCCATCTCCCTAATCAACATCACAGTCCTGCACTCCTTAACTACTCTACCAGATACCCGATACATAAACTTGCTCATTCTGGATCTATTGTCTACTAATACATGGGGTGGATACTTGGCTAACTGAGTGAACTTGAGGGAATACTCTTTTACACTCATACTGCATTTCCTAAGATTAATGAACTCTAACACCTTGGCTTCTTTTATCTCTAAGGGAAAGAATTTATCTAAGAAGTCTGTAGCAAACTCTTCCCATTCTATGGGATCTGCATTTGTACCCCTGTCTTTCTTCCACTGCTTAAACCACATATGGGCTTCATCTTGTAGCCTATAGGTAACTAACTTAGCGCTCTCAATAGCAGTCACCCCCATAATATCTGTAACCTTCTACACCTGATCAAGAAATTCCTGGGGGTCCTCATCTAACATATACCCGGTAAAAAATAAAGGGTTCATACGGGTTAAGTCTTGAATCCTGGAAGAAGTAGTATTGGCCACTGCGTTGCCTAGAACTATAGCTAGTCATTCATTTTGGGATTCTACAAAATAAGCTAGGGTGGTAAAGAATGCTTTGAACTCCGCGTGGGAGACGTGTTCATCCAGAAAATCTGGATGGACGGGCTGAGGTTCTGGCTGGTGTCCCATTTCTTTTTTCTTAGTTATTTTTTTAGGCATGTTCTGTAAATAGAGGAAAAACATGGATTAGGTAGAGATTTTAAATGGAGATCATGCTCACTCCCACGACATGAATACTAAAAGAAGAGAAACTTTTCCTAAAACATCTCGTTGCCTCCTGTCCATAAGTGTGGTGCACAACACAGCCATGAACAAGACTCTTCTAGATGAGACTTTTAGACTTCCTAGGACACTGTTGAACCTTTGGTTCTTATACCAAGTTTATAACACTCCAAGTCTGTACCCCGGATGCTACACAATGCTCATAATCTCGAGGGACCATAAGCTAACCAATGTTTGGTACCTACTATAATAACTGAATAATAATTCTGAATAAATATGTGGAATTAGGAAGAAACATGACATAAGGCTCAATATGTATGTTATACTGAATGGGGCATTAAGTACCAAAAGTTAAGGACAAAACTGAAATCTAAATAACTGTTTGAAAATACTCTAGCCTTAAAAGGATCTAAACTGTCTGAACTGGGAGTTGATAGGACAAGCTCCCAACTAACTCCAACTACTAAAATAAACTAAAATATAGAAATAATAAGCATGTTCTCAAACTATGCGGAATCATCACTACTCTGAATGCTGAGAATCTAAACTGCTAAGGGTGCTCTGGAGCTCGTATGTTAGAACCTATCATATAAGACATCATAGCACAAAAGAAAAGTAAGTGTCAGTACTTTTAATATACTGGTATGCTCAGTAAGGTAGGATAAGATCCATGGGTTCCTATGCATGAACAATAATAACTGGATAACACGAGTATGACATAATGAGAGTACATGCATGAATATGTATACCATAACTGAAATTGTGATAACACTGAACATTTGGTCTGAATACTGATCAACTGAGACTGTATAACTAATAATTGGGTAACTATATCTGACAGTCCTGAATTCTTGGGAACTATAGTGAATTTCATACTAAGCTGGGTTAAGGGACTATATCTAATTGTCCTGAGTCTGTAGAACTGAATTGAGTTCTATTCTAAGACTAAAACTAAAATTGAGACTGTGGGAGGTAATCATCTAACCGATATGCCCATCTCTGAATTGATTGGGGTCCAACCTATAACCCCAGCTAGAAGGGTGTCCATACTGTGCCACGGGTAAATACAAGTTGTAAGTTAACCCTCTCTGACAGAAAACTCTTCTGTCAACCCTCGCTAATAGAAAAAACTCAAATGAAATATATCAACCCTAATAATATCTGGAAGAAAGATATCTCAACCTACGCTGGCTACGTTGTTCTGGAACATAAGGATTACTTCTAAGGATCACACCCTCTACTAGTAGGTGAGTCCCCATTCTTGGGTTTACTTGGTGCTGAATCTACTCCCAACTGAATAGACACTGGACTGAGTTTAAAACTGTACAAGGCTGGACTAAGCTATTTTTGATATTACTGTTTGACTGAGTTCAATGGATTCCATGGACTGATGGAATCCTTTCGAATTCTATTAATTAACTAAACACTACTGAGTACTACAGAGGTTTGAACTGAGTATTATGACTGAATTACGATCACCACTGAGATTTCCTAAGTTTCTATAAATGACTGAGAATACTACAAATCATGACGTAACTGATACTGCTCTATAACTGACCATGGCTCAAGGTAATCAGCTAAATAGTTGGGTACAAGTACCCCCAGGACTCGATAGCATAAATTAAAAGACATGGAACAAACTTGAAATATGTAAACTAAGTATTCGATCATTCTTCATTCATTGGAGCATTTTAACAACCACTTGCATGACATGAACTTGAATATATGCTAATATGATATAATTTTCACTATTCAATTTAAATGATTAATTCATCATTCACTTGAAAGGTATAAAATATGCACATACTACAAATAAACATGTAAGTATATAATTCCATATACCTAATTTATAATCTGAAAGCTTTAGCATGATTTTCACATGATGGGACATATAACTCAACTAACCCCACATGAACTTACCATAAAACATAGATTGAAACCCAATTAATCATTGTAAATATGGATATTATCAAACCTAACATAGAATTCATAAAATTCATACAGTTGGAGTATAAAATAGATTCTTGGACTCCAAGGGTGGAAGGGACCCTTGGATGAACACTTCACATACCTTGATGCTTGATTTTGAGAAGATTGATAGTAGAATTCTAGAGATTTGAATCTTCCATTGAAAACTCTAAGGCTTGTTCTTGAGAGATTTTGAGAGAAAGTGAGTATACTTTTGTGAATTAGGGCTAAATTTCATGTTTTTGAGGGCTAAAGGTTTGGGTAAAAAGACCAAAATTCCCCCAAGGATGCAATTTTTTAATGACTTAAAACTTACCATCGATGCATAGACCAACGCTCTGCGTCATGGCATGACACGATAGCCAATGCGTTACATCGAGTCCACGTCGACTCACTGGAAATTGATGTTGGGAGCTGGGAAAAACATTTATCAACATGATAGTAGACATGGCGCACCAAGATCGCGTTGGTTCACTATTTTAGGTTTCCAAAGGAGCTTTAAAGGAAGTCTAAAAAATCCGAAACTTATCCGACAACACCTACAGACATTTCTTATCATGAATTAACTCAAATATCAATATTTGTAGGATGTAAAGGTCGTGAAATAATATTGACAACTTTTGTAGGCTAAAATTGCACCAAGTCTAAATACTTTGCTAAAATATTCTAAGTTTGTGACCCTTAGACAAGCTTAAAGGGCTTAATTAAGCTAAGGATTTTACGGGGTCTTACAGTTTATTTATCTACTTGAGATTCTACATAAATACCAAGGGGTCCGAATAGACTTGGAATTATCCAAGTCGCCAACTGGTGCACTTGTCAAAGCGAAGATGTGGTCTCTAACATGCAAAATGTCACCTAAGCGACATCAGGCCTGCTTAAGCGATGGCCTGGTTGCTTAAGCGATATTGGCATTTCAGATGCCTATCTCTTAAGAAGCAACCGAGTTGCTTATGTAATGAGGCACTCTTTGCTTAAGAAACACCTGGAGTCTTAAGCGATAGCCGCCTAAGAAACTCGGTAGTCGCTTGGGCTACCCTTGCATGGGATTTATTCCCCTTTTTAGGATTCTTTCACTATTTTTAAGACTTGGAGATTAGGGTTTGCATTTTCGAGAATTTCTTCCTTTTTAAAGCTTGTATGAGCACCAAATCCCTATTTCAATTATTATCTTTCCATTTAATAATTTAAATCTTGTTTCAACTTAAAATTAAAGGTGAAATCTTAGGATATTGGCGCGGAAGGCCCAAATTATCATTTAGTTGATTCAAATCCTAATTTCAACCCATTTTAATTTAGATTTTCTACTACGAGTCCCTTTAATCTTGGAAAATATATTTTTGAACTTAAATTCTAATTTTACCCTTTTTCTGAAAATCTATTTTATGGTCCATTTTAGCCTCAGTTTAAAAGTGAATATTATGGTTATTTTTTCTTTATTTTGATTCGTAGATTCTATTTTTGTATGTTTTAGTTTATTTTAGGTCTGTTCATAAGGGGAAAGCTCCATATTGAAGGTTTTTTGGACTGGTTTTTGGCATTCGAGATAGGTTATAGATTATCTTTCTTTGAAATAGGCTGGGTAGCTAATAATAATGTAAAATCACACTATAGGTATAGGTTTATATCATAGAAAATGTGTTAGGTGATTTATGTGCCAGTATGGGGGCCTATGTGGATAATATTTGGTGGTTTTGAAATATTATTTGTTATTTGTAACCTTGTGGGATCTTATACATTATTGTAAGCCTGGTAATGATATATGTATATTTGGTTACACTCTTTTTGGTTGGAAAAGGATATATTTTTAGAATTATGTGGTATCAATGACATTTTCTTGTATATTTCACTTATTGATTTCTAGATTATATTAGATCATAGATGGTTGGTTGACTTAAGGGAATTTTTTGTCTCATATGGTTTGTATATTTGTTGGATACTAGATATTCTCATTTTGGTTGGTTTTAGAATTACATCCTAATATCATATTCATTCATGAAGCATTGGTACCACTGTCGAAATACTAGAAATACTGGCTTTCTTTTGATAGTTTATATGATATCCTTAAAAACCCTCTATCGATGTATATATTGCAGAAGATATATGGATATTGGTTGTATATGGGTTGACGAACCATCCAAGGGTCTTACCTCAGGAAGCTTTAGCTTGGTAGGTGTATACAGAGATTGTGAGATGAGCTTGTGCATTACATCATCATGTCTATTATGCTTTATATACTGTGCTTATCCTATGATTATATTTTTGTCTTTGACTTGATACTTGTCCATTTATTCTATCTTTCTATACTTGTATTTAATGTATGTGTATATTTCTTCTTCTTTTATCTATCTATAATTGTTATATTATATACATTAGAACTATTAGTAGAGATTGTATGGGCTGCTATTTCGGATATTTTTTTACTGCAGGTGACATACCTATAGGTTTTGTTTATATGATTTATTTTATACTTTACTTAGTTGACCTATGATACCTAAAGAGTATGCCCTTTTGGTGCAAATTTAGGTATGAGTACACTACACGACAACTGATTTAGGCGGTATCAAGAGTATATGAGGTAGCAGTTGACCTAAGCTTTCAAAGTCGATCTACTACCTCTTTCTATCTATTACATGTCTTATTTTGTATTCTGAGACAAGTCTTGATCTATTTTGGACTATTATTGTATCTTTTGATATTCGAGATATATTTAGTAGTTCTTATATTGTGAAACCAGATTTTGATATTTGGTTTGGTATCTTGATTATTTTTCTTTTTTTACTATATATTTATGTGTGTTTCGACTCGATTATGTGAGTCTTGCTTTGGGTTTTGGTATTTATTTTTTATTTCATATTAGTTTCGGTGATAGGCTTACTTTTCAAGGCTTACCACAATAAGTACCAACCTGACCCTTGGCTTTGGGTCATGACAAATTGGTATCAGAGTAGCCACGTTCATTGATCTCAACAATGGAAAAATAAGGTGTCTAATAGAGTCTCACAGATCGATACGTAGACGTCAGTATCTATCTTTAAGAGGCTATAAGATATCTATAGGAAAATTCCCTTATTTCATTCTATATTATGTGGATCTTTAATACCTTATTTTCTAAGTCATATTTCACTTTTTTATCATAGATGGTGAGGACTAGATTTAGTAAGGCTAGAGATTTGAATCCTTCATTTGAGGAGAGAGCCCAATCTAGATAGCTAGTTACTAGTCATAGTTGGGCTCGATGTAGAGAATAGGCATGAGGGTTTTCCCCATATAGAGATAGTACTAAGGGACTTTCTTAAGCATCGAGATAACCATATTGGAGATGTAGTTCCTACACTAGTCCCATAAGGTTCTTCTACCCTAGTCTTAGAAGGGGTTTTGGTTCAATTTCTAACCCATTTGGAGAGTGCTCCTTGAGTACACCTGTTGTTCCTCTTGCTCTAAGTATTATACCTTTGTCTGTGCCAGAGTTTGATTATAGTATTCCTTTGATTTTGAGTATGGGTCCTTTTATTATACCGATATCTGCTTATGGTACTCCACAGAATCTTAGTATGGTTTCCCGTTTTTGTGCTTGTATCTGAGTATGGTGTTCTGAGATTTGGACTTTAGCCTTCTTCTATGATGCCTTTTTAGATAGGTTCTCAGTTAGCCAAATTTACTATGCCTCTTATTATTATGAGTGCAACTATGTCTTCTACTCATCAAAAGAGCTTTAAGAGGTTCACTCATTTGCATTCTCTTAGGTTAAGTGGTGTTATAGGCAAAGATGCCTATGAGTTCTTAATATATTGTCATGAAAAATCCCAAAACCTTGATTCACTTGAGTTGCATAGAGTTGGTTATATTACTTACCAATTGAGAGATACATCTAAAGATTGGTGAAGGTCACTTATCAATTTTTGACCTCCTAGTTTGCCAGAGATGACTTGGGATTAGTTTGTAGAGGCATTTTTTGATAGATTGATGCCTTTCAGTTTAAAGGATCAGATGAAAGATGATTTTGATTATTTGGAGCCAGGCTCCATGATTGTTGTAGAGTATGAGGCATGATTCCATACCTTTTCTAGATATTCTTATTCCACTATTGCCATAGAGTTTGAGAAGATTCGGCAGTTCATAAAGGGATTGGATGTTTCTTTTTAGCTTTCTTTAACTTAGATGGTAGTGTATTAAACATCATTTCGGAGTATGGTAGATCATGCTAAGATTACTGAGTCTATTCTTTCAGCAACTCAAAGACGCACCAAGAATGTGTCATTTAGGTGAGTTCAAAGGTCATATCTCTCGAGGTAGAGAATCTAGAGGCTTCCATAGGTATCATGATAGACCAGAACAAGTAGCTTTGCAGAGTTTAGGTAGTGGGTCTTTTGGTTTATCCATTTTAAGTGGTCATCCTAGTTTAGTCATGCCTTCTTTTTTTAAGTTGTGCTACAAGGTTTACTATTTTTTTGATGAGATTAGCTATATAGCGAAGGACTGTCCCCATCATGTTTTTAGAGCTACTCCTATATCAGCTGTGAGAGGTAAAGGTTCTACAAGAGGTGGAAAAGTTAGAGGTAGTGGTACCTATGGTGGTGGTCATGGGGCTACTCAGCCAGGTGATGGACATTGTTAGTGCTATGCTATACGTACTAATCTAGAGGCATAGGCCTCCGATGCTATCATCATATATATCATCCCTATTTATATCAGATCTGCACTTGTGTTATTTGGTTTGAGATTGACTTTCTCTTATGTTTCTACATATTTTGTTTTGAGTCTATATTCTACTTGTGAGCCCCTTGATGTGTCTATTCTTGTATCTATCTCTATAGAAGACTCCTTAATGGTGGATAGAGTGTACCGATATTGTGTTGTGACTTTTGCTGGGCATGAGATCTGGGTAGATCTGATTGTATTAGACATGGTAGATTTTTATTTCATCTTGGGTATGGATTAGTTAGCTTTTTATAATCCTATCCTAGAATATTATGCTAAGACCATGACTTTATCTTTGTTGGGTGTGCTAAGGATAGCTTGGAAGGGTGTGTTTTATTTGGGTCCCAAAAGAGTTATATCTTTATTTTAGGATTTCGGTTGGTTGAGAATGGATGTCTATCTTATTTAGCTCATAGTCTTGATACTAGTGTTGCTTCACCACTTTTTTTATATTTTATTTGTGTGGTATATGAGTTCGTGGTTGTTTTCTCCATGGATTTGTCTGGTATGCCTTCAGATTGAGATATTGACTTTGTTATTAATGTTGAGATGGGCACCAAGCCTATTTGTATTCTTTCTTATAGGATGGCCGAGTAGAGTTTAATGAATTAAAGGATCAATGTAAGAGTTATTGGATAAGGGATTTATCCAACCTAGTGTATCACCTTGGGGTGTGTCTATCTTGTTTGTGAAGAAAAAGGTTAGGTCGATGCATTTGTGTATTGATTATTAATTGTTGAACAAGGTGACGGTTAAGAATAAGTATCCTCTTTCTCGTACTGATGATTTTATTGATCAACTTTAGGGTGCTTTGGTGTTTTTGATAATTGACTTGAGGTTCGAGTATCACCAGATGAGGTGTAACACACCGATTCGCTGAACCTGAATGCTCCAGGGTACTCATGACCCCGAGGGACCATAAGCTAACCCATGACTGATATTTGTACCTGTATACTGCAAATTATGATATAATAATGCGGAATACATAGAACTGTAAGGACATAAGGTTCAAATGAATACAATCATATGGGTGAAAATACCCAAAACAACTTAATCTGAACGTAAATTGAACATAAATCTGAAAGCCTCTAAACTATCTGAATAAGGAGTTGAAGGAACATGTCTCCAACTAACTCCGTAAAACTGAACTGAAGAAATAAATAAATGAATCAAATCATATTGTCCTCGAATCAATGAGGACTCACTGTATCTCTGCGATTGGAATGCTACTGCTATACTGGGCTGGAGCTCGTGTCTCGGAACCTATGGTGTAACATGAAAAGAAAGAACCATAGCGCAAATGCATCAGTACAACTGGAGTACTAAGTATACGAGGAAGGTAGGCTGAACATAAAGGGTTTCATGCATGAACAACACTGACTGACTAATATGAACGTGGGAGTGTAAACACACATATATAGAAACTAGGACCATGAATACGTGATAGCATGACCTATAAGCTAATACATGGTTTACTAATAACTTTCATGACTGATACTGAAATTGATAATATGAACGACTGTATCTGACAGTCCTGTATATACTAAAATCTGAAGAACGCCCTGAGTTCTTTTACTGAGACTGATACTGAAACTATGGGAAGTAGTGTTTAACTGACATGCCCTATGTAAGCCATTATGGCTAAGCTGGGGTCCAATCTCTACCCCGACTGGAGGGGTGTTAATACTGTGCCACGGGTAGGGATAGCCTGGGAGTGACCCTTATCTGACAGGTACTCAATGAGAATGGTGGGAACCCTAAATACATGGGTTAAGCCACCTCATCAACCTTAATCTGATGGGTTAAGATATCTCAACCTACGCTGGCTACATAGTTCTGGAATACAAGGATGACTACTAAGAATCACACCATGAACTGGCGGGTGAGTTCCTATCCTTGGGTTCACTCGGTGCTAACCTCTACTCTCATCTTGAGAGACTGGACATGAATAACTGACTGTGCATAACTTAATCTTACTGAATTCCGTTGACTGGCGGAATGTTACTGATATCTGACAACTCACTAAGATCATGCGGTTTTCCTGAGTCACATAACTGACTGAAGTCTATGGAATCATAGCTTGAGTTTGGATATCATGAAACATGACATGGATCTAGGCACACAGCTATAGTTTTTGGGTACAAGTACCCCCAGGACTCGATGGAAGGAAACTTACAC